>NC_028645.1:13156094-13156960 GCF_001406875.1 Solanum pennellii | reverse complement strand
ATATATATATATATATATATATATATATATATAACAACACAAGGTAGTCTTACCGTGCTTCGCTCGATCATAAATAATAATTGCATTGAACTTGCAAATAATTTTTTACTAATATCCACACATTAAAATAATGGGAAAATAGGTTCTTAAAAAATATTAGCAATATTCCAATACAAATTTGATTATTTGTCTTTATCACATAACCCAAGAACCTCTACTGAATGAATTATTCACGAAATAATAAATCATTGGTTCTTTAATCAGCATTAAAATAATACTAAAAAAGAAAATAGTAAAAAAATATATAAAGGCATTTCTTGATAAGAAGAAAAAATTAAGTTGCATATATTATACTATTGTGATATATGTCTTAAGAGAATTGATACAAAACAGTGGTGTCTAAGTTAATCAACAGGAGCAAAGTACACTAATATTTAATTTTACCGAAGTAGAAGAAGGTTGAATTTTTTGTTGTTTTAAAAAGAGAGAAAATCCTTCTATTTATAGACAACGAAGAGTAGGGTGAATAAATGTTTATTGTAACCCTTCTGAAAGTTCACACCCTTTCATAAAAGTCGCAACTTTTCATAATGTCGCAACTCTTCATTATAGTCGCAACTTTTCATAAAAGTCACAACTATTGATAAAAATCACAACTTTTTATTAAAGTCACAATTTTTCATAAAAGTCACAAGTTTTGGTAAAAGTCGAAACTCTTCATAAAGTCGTCTCTTTTCATAAAAGTCATATCTTGTCATGAAAGAAGAAGGCTAATTTTGAAATAAAAAAATTTAAAATAAAATTCTTGCTTGTGGTAGCGCCACGTAGGAGGGTCTAGCGTTCTTTTATATATATATATATATATA
>NC_028645.1:13151730-13155894 GCF_001406875.1 Solanum pennellii | reverse complement strand
ATATAATTGCTATTTTGTTTTATACTATCTAGAATTTTATGGATTGGAAACGAGGCAGGGCGGGGTGGGTGTAGGACAAACCCGCGGACCTGTAATCCTGTATAGATGTTTTGGTAGGCGACTTTTGAGTTGGGGATTAGTTCTGCATGTTTTGTTAGATTTATGAATACTTGTTTTAATTAATGAAGACATTTCCTTTTAGTTATTTAGTTTATTTTTGTTAGTAGATAATTGGTTCGCTCATTAGAGGCTTAGTGTGGGTACATGTTATGAAAGTTTAGATCATGAAAGACCTGCATATTTGTTAATCAAATATGCCCAAATTTATAATCAGACCAAATATTTATATTCACAAAAGGCACACGGCCCGACCCAAAAGTAGAAAAGGAAATAAATAAATAATAATAAAAAGTGAAAATATGTTGAATCAAAGGGACTCGAATCTTCCATCTTCCTATCATCATCTTGGTGAGTAGATCCACATAGATCACCCAATAGAGCTTAAAAGTAAGGTCATTTCTTTACTACACCTCTAGTTGTCTAAACGCTTAAAAACACTTAGTTAATTTCCACCTTACTCAAGTTGTTGCATTTGAATTGTTGTTAACGATATCTGGGGTAAAGACTCTAGATCTTGAGGTATCCAACCAAAACATTTATAGTTGGACTATGATTCATGAATCTCGTTCTTCTTCAGCTAAGGTTGTTGATATTCATATTTAAGTTTTGGAAAAAGGTAATGTACTACACTTTTCAGATCATTAATTAATGGGTTGAAGCATTTAAGTATTATTGTCACTTTTGAAATTATCGCTTTCATATTTCTAGCATTCGATTTATCTAAGAAAGCAAGGACCAGAAGATACTACCAAATCAAAAAATTTCCAGCTCTTTCCACACCTTCAAAACTCAAGGTATGATTGTAAATTTAAGCCTTGTTATGACCATTACATTTCTTTCCTCTATCATGATGGAACTAAATTGATCTAATTACAGAAGGTACATGCACAAAACAAACGAAAAAAGGAATCTAGTGTAGTACAGTGTAGGTCATGATTAAATACCATATGTGACACCTCAAGGTCTCACTAGGTGCATGGTATATTTAAACAACAAAACCTCTTCCAGACTCTAGTTAGTATTTAGAAGGTTACCTCGTTTTCTTATATTATACATTTATATATTAACTTCGTACCAGACAACTAGAACTATATTCATAGATTGAATTGGAACCTCCTAAAAGTCGTATTCAAAATTTCCAGCAAAATAAAATACAAAGTCAGAAGAAAATAAACAAGAGTAATTACCTCATTTAAGAAGTGTTGTACTCTTATAGTCAAAGTATCCCTTAGCCTATTAATGGTGTTGACCTCCATTGTAACTCTCCAAGGAATTCTCCGCTCTCCATTCAATATGTGTATTGATTCCACAAAGTATGTTTCAATTATGACCTTAAATGATTGTTTCTCAAAATAATATGATAATCTTTCCCTTGTAGAAATAGCCTCACTAACCAAGATAGTGAATAAACTATTTTTAGATATTTACCACACATTATCTCACCATTAGTATCCCACACACAAAAAACGTCAAAGATAAGTCCTGGATCCCTCGATACTTCAAGTTTATTACATTTCCACAAACCTATAGGTGGAGGAAACGATTTTACTAGTTTGTACTAAAATTTTGGCATGTATTCATCTAAAACTGCAATCATATGAGACTAAATTTTAGGAACATCTGAATATCAAAACTTCTTTACATGGGGTTTCTTATTAAGCTAGTGATATCTCATAGCACCTTCTTTAGAATATGTCCCTCCATGCAAAATTGTATTTATCCTTTTCCATAGGAACCACGTGATAATGTTAGGCATTGTTTGAGAGATTATTTTCTACCTACTTTCCCTTTAACAATCCCACCACCCTTTCATAGTTTGTTTCACATGGATCCTATGACTAATGATACTAAAAACTCTGAAAATTCTTCCACAGAGTATTCACTACTTCCTCTTTAACGAATAAATGATCCAAACTTTCTCTTGTTGTGAAAATGATTTATTCGTTATGTTTAAGCATTTATTTTGTGCTTATATTGTAAAACCAACTCTTGACTATTAGTAATGTAGGTGTGTTTTTTCATTTCTTACCTTCTAGATTTAAGTTGTTGAAGTCTATGTCAGCTAGGATTAGTTGATATATATAGTGGGAAATTGGAATAATTTAGTTGACTTGTAATAGATGTATTAAAAGTGGGAGGGATTTAGTTTTTAATTCCTAGATTACATAAGGTTGTAGTATGAGCCTTGGCTTGGTTTAGTGGAACTTTTGGTAATATCCTACATGGTATGTCGTCGTTTTTTACTTTCTTGAGAAAAAAGTTTCCATGTATTTTCTGAGGTTGACAAAAAAAAGGATTGAAAAGTACTTCAAAGCTAAGAAGTTTTTAATGTGCGGTATTGGATGTTGAGTACAATAGGATTTCCACATGCGCAAAGGGAAATTGGAAAAATTTGCAAATAAACTATGAATGAACGGGTCAAATTAAGCAGTATAGTATTGACATGCTTACTACATAGTATGAATTATCAAATATTTGAAGTTCATTAATATTTACCCTAAAATTTTATCATAAATTTCCACTTTGAAATTGGCTTCCAAGAATTTCAAAAGCTCAAAAGTGTGAAATGACATTCAACCTTGATTTGTAAAAACTATCTCCCTAGATGAAAATCACTTCGCGATCATGATGACCGACAGTTTGTGATCGGATTGAGTTACTAAGGTCAAGTCACTTAATTTTGACAATCGCAATAGCGATACAGAGTCATGCATTAAGATGCAGAAGAAAGCAATATGACCCTTCGTGTTCGTTCGAAATCTCGTATTCACAAACCAAATATGAAACTTTACTTAAATCAATGTTCCATACTCAATGAAACCATCACAAGTGATTGAACTTCATGAGGATTATGTCCTTTCCCCAATTTCCCCAAATCTTGGATCTTGATTCTGAATTGATGGGAATTGAAGAATGATTTGATTCTTTGACTTGTTTTATATATTTCTATTCATGTATGGATTGACTAGGGTAAGGTATTTTTTGGATTGGATCAATTTTTTGATAAATTCATGATGAAACCTACTTCCCGTAACCCTAGGTTATGAATTGTTATTAATTGGATAGTGATGATGCAATTGACCTAGTTCTTGTGTTAATTACTACGATTGATGTTACCAAACCTATTATTGGAAGTAATTGGTTGATTGATGGTAAAACCATGAATATGGCCATTGAAGGAGATTGAGTAAGTCTTTATGATCCTAACCTTTACTTAAATTATGATGGTTTGTGATTGATGATGTAGTTTAATTGAAGCATGACTTGTGATTAGCCTATGTAGGTGTTGGTATGATGATGAATTGAAATGTCTTGACTATGTGATTGCGAGATTATATTTAAGATGAAATAATATAAGGTTGGTTGTGAAGTACCTATGTGCCTTATTATGACATGGTAATGATTTTTTGCAATCTAACATATGAGGGTTGCCAAGAAAGGATAGTATCATGCAATTCCCAATGAGCTAATGACAATGACTATACAAGGTATTAGACCATATAACCTATATTAAGCTATGATGATTAATAAAGACATTAAAGACATTTCAATAGGGACTCTATCTTAGCACTGAGTGAACTAGAGTTAGGAGTGTCCTTCCCACATAGGTTAAGGTAGGATCACTAACGTACTCTTGAGATTGGACACTATAATGCATGTAGCATAAATAGGATCCCAACTATATCTCCTAGTTCTTGAACTATGTTTCCCCCATAGAAATACTAGCTAGTGGATTCACGTAGTTGCTATGTTCATATTTTGGTACTATGTTGGCAAGTAGTCTGCCTTCCTTCGATGTAGGGTTCCACGAAACCAGATTTCTTATTAGCTAATGTGGTCTATGTCGGTTAAAGCAATATGTTCCCAACAGATAAAATGAACTAAAGGAATGAACTCTAACTAGGACAACCTAAGATATTTATCTTAGTCTACGTAGGGGTATTTTACTCTACCTAAGCATTGCACTAGTTAAACTTGAGGGAAGTCTTAGGAGGGATATTCTTCTCTCTCTCTCTCTCTCTCTCTCTCTCTCTCTCTCTCTCT
>NC_028645.1:13132073-13150810 GCF_001406875.1 Solanum pennellii | reverse complement strand
TATATATATATATATATATATATATATTCTTATAATGATACATGATATGTATAGGATGATATTGCACATTGATGGTGTCCTACGATGTTGAATTCACTTATGCTTATGTGTTTGGTCTCTATGTCTAATGTATGATGATGATCTGTACTCTTATATTATATGTTATGTGAAGTGGATATTAGTAATGGTTCATATTGAGTTTACTTGATTGAGTAAGTTGTGAGGCTTTGCTTGGTCATTGTACTTGTTGACTTAATGAGGGTTCATGAGTATTTCTCTTGCTTTAGTTATGTTGTAATGAACTCTTATCCATGCTTGTTGCTATTATAACCTGATAATAGAGTTGCCTTGACTATGTGTTCAAATAAGTGATATGCATGTTTAATTTACTTGACTAGACTTGCATTGTTGGTCTTGTGATGTACATGCTTTTGGTTTAATAAATATGTACTATTGATTGATCTGGTCTTCTTGAATGTGCATAAGGCTTTTGAATGTAAAATAGCATGTTTTAATGAAATGTCCCTCTTTAGTATGATTTGACTTGTTTATGTGAATATACTAATACGTAGTACAAGTGTGTACTAACCCCATGTTACTGTTTACTACAAATTGTAGGATCCGGCTATTGACCTAAGTTGATGGCCATTAAAGACTATTTGGATTTTCCCCAAGTGTTCGGTAGGTCCTAACCATCCGAGGACGATGCCACTATCTTGATATTTTGATATTGTTTAGTGTTAAACACGATTTAGTTCATTCTCTTTCTTTGTTGATTTTGTATATGCCTATATAAGACTTCTATTGTAATGAAGTATGGGTTGAACCCAACATGTTGTATTTTCAACTTAGATGGTTTATTATGAGACGTAATCTAGACTCTCTGTGTGTGTGTGTGTATGTGTGTGTGTGTGTGTGTGCGCGCGCGCATAAAAGTAGAAGACTATGTAATCTTCCTATAGGTCTATGTATACTCAATAAAAATATTATGTGTATGCATAGATTATGTAAAACCACGTCTATGTATATTCTTATTCATAATTGTGAAGTGCGCCACATTATGAATAGTAAACTATATGATGTTTAGTAAATTCTCATTTCTTGGAAATCCAATGTTGTGCCTCTACATTTTACTTTATGTGTTCTTTCACCTAAACCTTGCATTATGGTTATAGGTATAAATTATAATGTAGCACAAATAATGGTCATGAATCATGACATATGATCGAGTATTACATATGAACGTGGGTAGGCAAATGCGTGGACGGATCAAATTTGAATGGATCAAAGTAATTATTGGGTCATGATATAACCTACCTAAAATTTTCTTGAGTTCAAATATTTTAAGTGAAGATGGGTCAAACAACTGGTCACAAAATCCCAATCTCTGCCCTCTTTTTAAGCATATGTATAATTGACTAATTTATCTATGTCAATTTGACTTTTATCTTTTAAAAACTTGTTTTTATTCAAGATTTGAAAAAAAAAGTTGTGCTTATCTAGTTATGTTAAGATTGTTTATATGATGAAACTAATGAAACCATAACTACCTAGTTCACCAAGGTCTGCACCATATTCTAAAAAGATACACATAATTTTATACAGATAAAATGATAATTCAAGGATTTAATTAATTATAATTAAGCCAGTATCGATGAACAATAGCAATGAGGTGCATTCACGTTTGAGAATACATGTAGCATTAATATCTAATATAAAAAATATTACTATCAACAACTAATAATTGAACCACATAAATGAGATTAAGTCTTGTATTCTCAATCAAAATCACGCTAAAAAACTATAACACACAAATACTGGAAAGATAAATTAATTGTTTACTCTCGCAAGTACAGCACCATCGTGTAACTACTAAAGACTAAATATATTAATCCACAACTAAGGTATACAAAGACTTTAGCTTTATGGTGGTATTTTACTTGCGAAATTAAGCAATTAATTTACCAATATAGTATTTCTTTGATGTAGTTTCTTAATATGATTCTTTTTAATGGTTTAAAACACGTATTTAATCTCATTCATATGGTTAACTTACTATTGTTGTAATAACGTTTTTCTACTTTATTTTAGTGCAGTTAAATATTGTTTAACGTTGATTTGGATACTTGGTAAAACAATAGAATCGATAGGTTATTAATGCTACAATTCTGTCAAATGTGAATACACTTGCGCTATGTTTCCATATTGGATACTAAATTAATTGTAATAACTTGAATCATGTCGAGCACATTCATTCTAAAGGCTAAAATGTCAATAATTTCAACTTAATAGCTCAAATCCTCGAAAAAAAACTCTGAATCTGAAATCTAAAGGTCTCTTAGACTAATTTACATATTGCCAGTCTGATAAAGTTGACATAATCCCATTCCAAAATTCGAAACATCAAAAGACACCAAAAACCATTTTTTAAAATCAATATAGCCTTTTTAAACTTTAAAATCTCCACAATTCACAACTTTTCACTAAAAATCAGTTTCAAAATCTAATTAGAAATGACTCAGGGTTAATATCAGAAGGGGTAAAATGATAACTTTATGTAAATTTCTAAATATGATCAGCTGGGTCATTACAACTTTAATAAGATTCTTAATCATTAACTCATTGCTAACTCAATTGTAACTATGTCAGTTGAAAAGTTGAGGTAAATGAAAACTAACTACTTCAAAATAAAATTATAATGTAACACAAATAATACTCATGAATCATGACATATGATCGAGAATTACATATGAACGGGGAGGCAAATGGGTGGGCGGATCAAACTTGAATAGGTCAAACATTTTAAGCATTTTCTTGTGTTAAAACATTTTAGTAAAGATGGGTCAAACAACCATTAAAAAATCCCAACGTCTCCCCTCTTTTTAAGCATATAAAGTTATAACAACGGGAAATTGATTAATCTTTTCACTTTTGAAACTGAAAGTATACATTAAAGTGCACCCATATGTATGATTGACTAATTTATCTAAGTCAATGTGGCTTTTATTTAAAAAAAAAAACATTTTTTATTCAAGAGTTGCAAAAAAAAGTTGTGATTATCTAGTTGTGTTAACATTGTATATATGATGGAACTAATGAGATCGTAACTATCCTAGTCCATCAAGGTATGCACCCACATATGGACAATTAATCCAAACACTAAAGGGTAGAAGGAAAACTGATTAAAGTAATATAACAGCATTGGTATGCCAGAAGTAAGCTACAGATAGTTTCATACAGACAAAGTGATAATTAAAGGATTTAATTAATTACAATTAAATCAGTACCGATGAACAATAGCAACAAGGTGCATTCACATTTGACAATACCTGTAGCATTAGTAACTAATAGCTTCCTTTGTGCCATTGAACATCCAGATCAACAATAAACATGAACTTTTAACTGCACGAAAATCAAATAGAAAAAATATTACTACCAACAACTAATAGTTGAACCACATAAATGAGATTAAGTCTTGTATTATCAATCAAAATCATGATAAGAAACTACAATACACAAATACTGAAAAGATAAATTAATTGTTTAGTCTCGCAATCAAACACCGTCGTGTAAGTACTAAAGACTAAATATATTAATCCACAACTATGTATTTACAGACTTTAGCTTCACATGGTATTTTACTTGCAAAACTAAGCAATTAATTTATCTATATAGTATTACTTTGTTGCAGTTTCTTAATATGATTCTTTTTAATGGTTTAAAACATGTATTTAATCTCATTCATATGGTTAACTTACTAGTTTTTGTAATAATATTTTTCTACTTTATTTTACTGCAGTTAAAGATCATGTTCAATGTTGATATGGATACTTAGTGGCACAATAGGATCTATGATACTCTCAAATGTGAATGCACTTACATTATTGTCTGTGGATAATGGACTAATTGGAATGACTTGAATCCTTTAATTATCAAATTCACAGTTATAATAACTGACCTTTCTTTTTGCATAAAAATTGAGTTTGTCACAGTGGTCCATATGTAGGTGCGGACCTAGGTGAACCGGGGTACTTACGATTTTATTAGTTCCATGGTTTATGCAATCTTAACATAACTAAATAAGAACACTATGTTTGGCAAAGCTTGGATGGCTTAGTTAGTTTAACTTCAATTCAAACCACATTGAAATAGATAATTACTGAATCATAAATATGGATTCACTCTAATACATACTATCATTTTCATGAATGGGAAACATTAACGTGTTAAAAATGTATATGTTTAGTAGGGGGAAGTGTTAGATTAGGACCCGTTGTTTGACCTATCATAACCCAATCTTTTTTACCAAAAAATGGCGGATTGAATCTTGATTCAATAATTATGTTAATCCAACCCACTCATTTTTCACTTCTACATTCATATGTAGTTTTTGATCATATTTCATGATCGCTATTTTTGAAGAACATATTTTTCTTACAAATCTTGTTTACTTACGTCATTATTCAATGTATGATGATATGAGGTGTGGAAAAGAAACAATAAAGACAACACGTCTCAGCATATAGTTATTGACATTCAATTTTGACCATCCACGGCATAATTAATTTTTGAACTTCTTCAATTTCAAACAATTTAAAATAATTAGTTTTATAATATAAACAAAATAAATATAATTTGCAAGTTATTTTAAAGAGTCTCATCACTTTTTTTAAATTTTAAATAATAAATATGTCTATATTTACAATTACGTTAGTTGAAAATCATCACAAAGATTTTGCATTTTAATTTAAATATTTATTAATTTACTTTAAGTAATAGTTATAATTTTAAGTTAGTTAGTTTGTAAATAACTTAATATTTTATAATTGAATTAACTATTATATTTCGTTAATATTATGTAATTCGTTAACTAATTAGTATTAAATCGTCCTATTTGAATTTTAGTCAAACTCCCTAAACTTAAGTTGGCTACTTAATTTCCATTTGGCCATAACTGCATGCATGTGGCCATAGTTGCACTCATGTGGCTATTTCCTAAGTCAATCTAAACATCACCTTTAAACCCAATTTTGAACTTTCTATTTTGTGATTTCCCAGCTCAACATCAATGTAACATTAGCAACCCATCCCTTCTTTAAACCCAATTCCAAACGGCCCACCACCAACAAAATAATACAGCAATACCAAATAGCCCTGCCCGTGATTCTTCTTCACAGTAAAATCCCAGCGAAACTCAGCAAACTGCAACCCAACAACCCGACCCTGTTGCAGGTCTAACAGTCCAAGCCGCCAAATCCAGATAAATGTCTTCGTCCTCCTCGCATGTAGCGTCCAAGCACCCTCATGTCCTTTTCCCCCATTTTAAGAGATTTTCGAACCCTTCCACTGTTGCCTTGAAAAAGGTATATAAATTTGAATTTCAAATTTAAGATTTCAACTGTTCCCCTCTAAATCAACCCCGAATCTCTTTGTATAAACCTCCATATTCTTTAGAGGAAGAGAGGGGGGGAGGGGGGGGGGAGAGATATGTAAAAAGAAAAAATAAAGAGGGGCAAGTCTTAGGAAGAATTTTCCGAAGCTGTAATGTTAGATTAATGAATATAGTATTGATATAATGCCAAAAATTCACTAAACTTAGGTCTATATTTTTGGGATTTCTTTTCGTCTCATCGGAGCTTTGTCGAAATTTATTGGAATATCACTTGTGGCGGTAGAAAAGCTTCACGGTCAAGCTCGTTGTCTCAGCCAAAAAAAGTGTCTGAGTCTATTTCTGGACTTCATTCTTGAATTTCATTGAATTGTATATCCCCTTAAGTCTGCTCTGGCCATTGCTGGAGAATTGAAAATCAGCTACATGTTTGGAAAGCTGAAAAAGGGGCTGATATGCAGCCTGTAGACATCCATTATACATTGATATGCAGATCGAGTGAAGCAAGATACAGGCACAAATCAAATGACATCTTGCAAAGGATTAAATGGGTTGCATATATTTGATATGCAGTAATAACAGATAGTATTAAATAAATAGTATAAAATAATATTAGTATTTACTGTGTACTAATCCTAGTCCTATTAGGATTAGTACTCCTTAATCCTAGTCCTATTAGGATTAGTACTCCTTCCTATATCTCCTATATATATCTCCCATGTATTCCCTTAACACTTTAATACAATCAATATTCCTTCATGGTATCAAGAGCCAGAAAACCTAGATCTTCTTTTCTCTAGGTTTTTTTTTCTCTCTTTAGGGCACCGATCGTTCCATCTCTTCTCTTGGGCGGCGGCAGCCATGACAACCGAGGTGGATCCTCTCGATTCACTTCCTTCTGGCGTTAAACTCCTTCTCAGGCATCTTCATGCCCTGATTCCCGAAAAATTATCAGACATAAATTACCCTACATGGAAAATCACCGTTCTTACAGCCCTTGAGGCCAATTACCTTCTCAAATACGTCGATGGAAGCACAGAACCGCCGCCGGCAGTCATCACCGCCACGGACAAATCAGAAAAAACCAATCCGGCCCATGCCGCCTGGAAAGCCGTGGATGGCCAGATCCGATCATGTTTGATTGCGGTCATCTCTCCCACGGTTCAGAAACACGTCCGATCCTACACAACTGCTTCAGCCCTGTGGACGGCCCTCGCAACACGCTATGCATCAATTTCCCACTCTCATATTTTTCAATTGCGTGATCGTCTCCACACAATTACCAAAGGCACGAAAACTATGGCGGAGTATTTAGACGAGGTCTCCACCATCATCACAGCCCTCGACACCGTGAACGAAATCATTCCCGAAAAAGATCTCGTCATGTGCGTCGTTCGGGGGCTCCCATCAGCTTACTCCTCCATTAAACAGGCGGTTCGCATCAGTCCAACGCCCGTTGACCTGGCTACTCTCTCCTCGTGGCTAAAAAGTGAAGAAATCAACGTGGATCTGGAGAGCAAACTTCTTCTCCGAGAAGCCGCTGTTATGGAGCCGGCCACCGCCCTCACCGCAAGCCAGAACTATCGCGGGGGGCGTGGTGGCGGCCGGCAGGGGAGCCGCGGCGGCTACGGCAGAAACAGCGGAGGCCGCGGGCGCGGCGGTCGGCAGGGCAGTCGTCCGCCGTACGACGGTCAGCAGCACGGCAGCAACAACAGCCTGCACTCCTTCGGCAGCGGCGGGCAGTCATCTTCCAGCGGCGGGCAGGGCACTTACGAGCGGGATCGTCCAACTTGTCAAATCTGTCAGAAAACAGGACACACCGCTGTTCGTTGCTGGTTTCGGTATGAGGAGAGCCGAAATAGTGATAACCGTGCCAATTATGCATCTCAAGCCGGCCCTTCCTCTGAATGGCTGTTGGATACTGGGGCCAACATGCACGTTACTTCTGATCTATCCAAGCTTAACGCTCCAAATCCATATCATGGCTCCAATGGTATTACTGTTGGCAACGGTGAGTCCCTTAATATTTCTCACACTGGCACGGGTACCATTAAAACCCCCACCGCTATCTTTCACCTAGGTAACCTTACCCACGTCACTTCTATTAAATCCAATCTCCTTTCAGTTCACCAATTCACAAAAGACAATAATTGCTCACTCTTGTTCACCTCTAATGATTTTCAGATCCTAGACAATACTACCAAGAGGGTGATTTTTCAGGGCCCCTGTGAGCATGGTCTGTACGTTCTTCCTGGCACAAGTTCGTCTGCCCACCCAGTTTCAGAAAGCGTTCCTGTGGCTCCGGTGGCTCTTTCGGCTGATGGCCACAGTCTGTTGTGGCACAGTCGTCTGGGTCACCCGTCTACTCAAATAATAAATTCTTTAATGTCTCAATTAGGTTTTTCTTCCATTCATGTAAACAATTGTGACTCCTGTTCAATTGCTAAATCTCATAAATTACCTTTTACTTTATCTGAGAAGCGTACAACTGCACCTTTTCAACTTATTCATTCTGACCTATGGGGTCCTACTGCTGTTCCTTCATTTGCTGGTTTTCGCTATTATATTTGTTTTGTGGATGATTTTACAAAATACACTTGGTTGTACCCACTAAAACACAAATCACAGGCATACACCACCTTTGTCACTTTTGAAAAAATGGTCAAAACACAATTCAATTCTCATGTTAAACTTTTTCGAAGTGACAATGGAAAGGAATATGTCAATAACATCTTTGGCCAGTTTCTGCAATCCCTGGGAATTATACATCAAACCTCCTGTCCATACACTCCCGAACAGAATGGGGTGGCTGAGCGTAAGCATCGCCATCTCATTGAAACGGTGGTTACTCTTCTACATCAATCTCATCTCCCTGTCTCCTTTTGGGTAGAAGCTCTAGCCACCGCAAACTACCTCATTAACAGAATGCCCAGTCACACTCTCTCCAACAAATCACCCTATCAACTCCTTTACCAAGAACTTCCCAATTATACCAACCTCCGCGTCTTTGGGTGTCTTGCCTACCCTTGGCTACGCCCTCATATTACTCACAAATTACAACCCCGATCCCGTCCTTGTATTTTTTTGGGCTATCATCCTACCTCCAAGGGTTATCGCTGTCTTGACCCACAAACTCATAAAGTCTACATATCTCGTCATGTCAAATTTGTCGAAAATGAGTTTCCCTACGAGTCTATTTCCTCCTCCACAAATACATCATTCATTGGCGTCCTTCCCCTTTTTCCAACATACTCACAGGGTCCCTCACCACCTTCCCCCACACCTCCACCCACTACCCAACCACCCCTCATCACCCCTTCGACCGTCACCCACAATACACCCGCAACCACCACCCACACTCACAACCAACCCGAACCACCCCATACCCACAACATCTCCAGCCCGATCCGTTTTGGGTCCTTCCCGGCCACCCCCGAATCACCACCGCCCGTGCCACCCCCCAATACTCATCCCATGTTAACCCGTGGCAAAGCCGGTATCTTTAAACCCAAAACCTTTCAGGCTACCATACTACCAAATACACCCCTTCCCGATAGTGAACCAACAACCTACTCTGTTGCCTCAAAAAATGCTTATTGGCGTCATGCTATGGATGACGAGTTTAAGGCTTTGACTGATCAGAAAACTTGGGTTCTTGTACCTAAGCCCCATGGGCGGCACCCAGTGGGCTGTAAATGGGTGTACAAAATTAAACACAATGCGGATGGCAGTATTTCCAGGTACAAGGCTCGTTTGGTTGCTAAAGGCTACAATCAGGAGTATGGGCTTGATTACTCCGAGACATTCAGTCCTGTTATTCGGCAGGAAACCATTCGCCTGGTACTGTCACTCGCCGTGCGCAACAATTGGCTCATCAATCAGTTGGATGTTTCCAATGCTTTTCTTCATGGCATGCTTGATGAAACTATCTACATGACGCAACCACCGGGCTATGTTGATCCCCGCTTCCCTCAACATGTTTGCAAACTCCAGAAGTCTCTGTATGGGCTCAAGCAAGCCCCCCGTGCTTGGTACACACGTCTGAAAACGTTCCTCCAGGGACTCGGCTTCACGTGTTGCGTACACGACACGAGTCTGTTTACTCGACATTCAGCACACGGTACAGTCATTCTTCTTGTCTATGTAGATGATATCATTATTACAGGCTCTACTGCAGCTCTCATTCAGGATGTCACTCGAGCTATGCATACTACCTTCAAAATGAAGGACCTTGGCCCGTTACATTATTTTCTGGGAATGGAGGTTTCTCGGACAGGCAGCGGCTTGTTTCTTCATCAGTCAAAATATGCTCGAGATCTGTTGCAGAAAGCTGGACTGGAAAAATGCACCAGTCAACCAACACCGATGGCAGTCTCTTCGTCTACGAATGGAGCCGACACCCCCTTTGCCGATATCACCCACTTCCGCAGCCTCATTGGGGCTCTACAGTATCTGGCCATTACCCGTCCTGACATCCAGTTTGCTGTCAACCGAGTTGCTCAGCGCATGCATCAACCAAGTGAACATGATTACCATTGTCTAAAACGCATTCTCAGGTACATTTTTGGCACTCTTGGTCGTGGTTTACTCATTCGACCCGGGGACTTGGAGCTTCGGGGTTTCTCAGATTCAGATTGGGCGAATGATAAAAATGACAGAAAATCTACATCGGGGTTTCTCGTTTTTTTGGGGCCGAACCTGATCTCCTGGTGTACAAAAAAACAACCCAAGGTCTCTCGGTCCTCGACTGAAGCTGAATACCGCGCCCTTGCTCTTCTTGCTGCTGAGACCATGTGGGTCACATATATTCTTCGCGAACTCCGCGCCACTCACACTGTTCCTGCTCTCTATTGTGACAACAAATCAACCATCTGTGTGGCCAAGAATTCCGTCCTACACACCAGAATGAAGCATGTTGATACCGATTGTCTCTTTGTTCGCGATGAATTTCAGGCCGGCACCATGACTGTGCAGTATGTACCCACTGAAGAACAACCGGCTGATATTCTCACCAAGCCTCTCCCGAGCCGACAGCACGATTACCTCAGTTCCAAGCTTCCGTTCGCTTCCACTCAGCTCAGCTTGAGGGGGGATAGTAACAGATAGTATTAAATAAATAGTATAAAATAATATTAGTATTTACTGTGTACTAATCCTAGTCCTATTAGGATTAGTACTCCTTAATCCTAGTCCTATTAGGATTAGTACTCCTTCCTATATCTCCTATATATATCTCCCATGTATTCCCTTAACACTTTAATACAATCAATATTCCTTCATGCAGTAAGATACACATGAAAATAGGTAAAGATACGACTCGTATACAGAAGTGTACACTCTATCTAAATACTAAATTCCAAAGGCAAAAATGGGGCCAAAGCCCAATAATTGTTGCAGTAGCCCAATTAGTTGGCAGTGAGGGTTGGGACCAAGAATTAGCCCTAATTATTTCTTTCATTGTTTGATTATCTTTTACTTGCAAATTGGTTGTTTTGATTTTTTGTTAACTCTAACCTTTGTATTGTCTTGTTTTAACTTGATTATCTCCCCAAAAGGATGAACTAATTTCTTTTATGTTGGTCTCATTTTTTCTTATAATTTTATTCAAAACTTTTTATTTTTATTTATATTAATTTAAAATAATTTTCTAAAAAATAGTCAAAAAATATTTAACCAAGTCGTAGGACAACAGCGTGTTAGATGGCCCTTCAAATGCCTTAAAAACCTTCTTGAAGCGTAAATAAGAAAATCTTACCCATTTTCCTAAATTTTTAAAGACTTAATCTGTTAGAGCTTTTTAAAATTATTTTATACTTAGAATATTTCAAAAAAGTAATTTTTATCAAAGATAATAAAATCATGGCATAACATAAATGACGACTCTGCTGGTAATTTAATGGGTTCTAACCATAACAGACTTAGGTTAATTATTAAGGTTTTTAACGTATGCTTACTTGTTTGCTTTATTTTTCATGCTTATGTGATATAAATGGTTTATTTGTTATTATTTATTTAAAATGTTTATTTGTTACTGCCTTATATCAATTGGATATATGTTATTGCTTTATAAACTATCATTCCTTCATACTTACTCCAATTCAGGAAAATTCACACAATCACACGTATACGCGAGGTCTGTTTTGAACACCCGCAAAATTCTTTCACAATCCCAAAGGTTAGAAAAGTTGCCATATGTGTGGGGTGTCCATATCTTTTTCAGTATGACCGTGAAGCCTTCTCACTCGAGTTGTCCACTTGGGAACATTGTGTCTAGTAAACCCACTCTTAATCAACTAGCATTGAGAGAAACCAAATCTCTTTTAGCGCATTGAACTTAGATGACCCAACACCCAAGGCGTGTTGGGCCCATTAGAAAGACCAGCCTTAGTCCAAACTGGTCCACGACTGAAAAGGACGTTAATACTTATGTGTTTAAATTTGAAGAATGTATACGTTGTTAGAAAATCATTGTCCCCTGGGGTAAGAGATAGATTATAGCTTATTCTAGTTGAATAAATAGCTTTACAAGCTACTAGTACATCTAAAGGCGTTAGCATCGAGCGACGACATGAAGAAAGAGGAAGAATCTTCCATGGAAATATAGTTAGGATCGTTATCCTGCATGTGATTGATTATTTATATCACTCAACCCTATCATGTATCCCCATTCAATTTATTTATAAGTTTGTATAAATTTGAGTTTTAAGAAAATGAAAATTTCAAATACCATTATAAATCCTTCGAATTGTTAGGTCTACCCTTTACATAAAAGGGTCACATATTTATTTAGAACTTGCAATATTTTCTTATGTGATATAATTGCTTGTGTGAATATGCCGGTTTATTTGGAGATATTATAGCTCACTCATCTTTGAATTGTTTTTAGAACGCCTTAGAACAACATCAACTCACTATCAAAAGTGCGTTTAAATACCCTTCGAGCCTTTAGTTTCCATAAAAGATTCAAACTTCATCTTTCACTTCTTTACTTTCTGATCTCACAAAAAGTCCCTCTATCTCAACTAAAAATGAGATTCAAAAAGGTCAAACTTCGCATGAGCGGAATTCTCCTTCATGAGATACATAGGCAGTCTCTCAAGACTCGGTCTCCATTTTTGAGAACTTGTATTTTTTCCAACCCTTGCAATGGAATTAGAATTCCATTCGGAAATCAGAAGTTTAAAAGGACCCCAGCTCCATGCAAGTCAACTTTTTTGATTCTCCAATCCCAAAATTAAATAGACAAATTTCTATCTCTTTAGTCATTTTTTTTTCTATTTATATGTGCTAGTTTATCTTCAAGTAAGACAATTTTTGTGTGTTTGTAGTCGTATGTGGTATTTTGTATTATTTATCATCTAAACAAACTAACACATTTTTCGTTTGAGTTATTTTAATTTGTCAGGTACTCAAAATTGATTTGTGTTGAATAATGGTAGAACATTCAATGTTCTCAAAGATTCCTTTTGCAATCCAAATTTGATAAAAGGAAAAAAATATTACTCGGAATAGTGAGAATACCGGCCTGACTGAAGTTGTTATAGTTCAATCATCTGTCATTGAACAAAATGAGCTAATTGGACAGTTGATATAACAGATTGCTGAATTAAGGGTAGAGTATACAAAAAGCAAGATTTACCAAATTCCGGTTGCCGATGTCAATACTCTAGGTGATGGAAGGCTTCCACTCCATTTTCCTCCTCTTACTTCAAACTCAGAACATGACCAAAATATCCACCCTCCAGCCCTGCTTAGAATCCCTCCACCACCGACTTAACCACCTCAAACCTTCATTATGCCAGCAATTCATACAAAGCACCACTTCCTCTTCAAAATCTGAATACCAACCTCAAAATTTTCCTCCATTTCAAAGCTTAAATATCAAAAATCCTCAAAGATCCACTTTCATGTACCAGGCCCCTGCAAAAAGCACTCAAAACCTACCGATCTCTCAAATCTCACATCCAAAAGTCACATTGGATATCCCAGTCCCAATCGAACCACACCTTCACTATACTGTCTATTCCAAAACTGACCTCTATGAAGAGAATAAGAAGGAGTGGAGGTCCAAATAAGAAAAGATTAAGAAGATCATGAAGGAAGAAATTGTGAATGTGTTAAAAGAACTTAATTATTCTTCATAAGAGGTGGGGTTGAACTGCAAAAATTTATGCATTCATCCAGATTTTGAACTTCCGAACAGGTTCAAAGTGACAAAGTTCGTCACCTTTAATGGAACTGTAAATCTTCTAGCACATCTTAAAGTTTATTGTGATCAACTCGTGGAAATTGGAAGAAACGAACGATTGTTGATGCACCCCTCCAGTCAAAGCCTAAATAGAGAAGCTCTAGAGTAATTTACACTACAAGAATTAAAACAATGGAAAAATGGAATACACTCGCAAAGGATTTCAACAAATGATTTAGACATAATGTAGACCTCTCAAAATTCAATCAATACCTCTTCTAAGCCTTAAATCATCCTTGGAATCTAATAGGTCTTTCAGAAATCATATGTGAGCATCCAAATCCTGAATGTTGACCAAAGTCATCTCAAAGATTAAAATGTAAATAATTTCAAACTTATTACATCAAATACTAAAAAAAAACCTTTGAATCTGAAATAAAAAACTCCCTTAGAATAATTTCCTCATTCCAAGATTGATAGAGTCGACATAATTAAATTTCAAGACTCAAAACTTCAAAAGACACCGGAAATCATTTTTTATTTTATCAATTTAGCCTTTTTAAACTTTAAAATCTCCACAATTCACAACTTCACACTCTAAACAATTTCAAAATCTAATTAGAAATGACTCAGGGTTAATATCAAAAGGGATAAAATGAAAATTTATGAGAAAAATTCCAAAAATGATCAACTAAGTCATGACTACTTTAATCAGATTCTTAATCATTAACTCATTGTTAACTCAATTGTAACAATGTGAGTTGAAAAGTTTATGTAAATGAAAACTAACTACTTCAAAAGAATTAAATGTAGCACAAAATTTGAATGGATCGAAGTAATTATTGGGTCAAGATGCAACCTACCCAAAATTTTCTTGAGTTCAAACATTTTAGTGAAGATGGGTCAAACAACCGGTCACAAATCCCAACATCTCCCATCTATTTAAGCATATGTATGATTGACTAATTTATCTATGTCAATGTGCCTTTTATCTTAAAAAAATTATTTATATTCAAGATTTGAAAAAAAAAGTTGTGCTTATCTAGTTATGTTAAGATTGTATATATGATGGAACTAATGAATTCATAACTACCCTAGTTCACCAAGGTCTGCACCCACATTCTTAAAAGGCACACATAATTTTATACAGACAAAATGATAATCAAAGGATTTAATTAATTACAATTAAGCCAGTATCGATGAACAGTAGCAATAAGGTGCATTCAAACTTAAGACTACCTGTAGCATTAGTATCTAATATACCAACAACTAATAATTTAACCACATAAATGAGACTATGTCTTGTATTCTCAATCAAAATCACGCTAAGAAACTACAACACACAAATATTGGAAAGATCAATTAATTGTTTACTCTCGCAAGTACAACACCATCGTGTAACTACTGAAGACTAAATATATTAATCCACAACTATGTATTTATAGACTTTAGCTTCACGATGGTATTTTACTTGCGAAACTAAGAAATTAATATATCTATATAGTATTTCTTTGTTGTAGTTTCGTAATATGATTCATTTTAATGGTTTAAAACACAAATTAATATCATTCATATGGTTATATTGTTAGTTTTTGTAATAATATTTTTCTACTTTTTTTTCAGTTAAATATTATTTTCAATGTTGATCTGGATACTTAGTAGAACAATAGAATCTATTAGTTACTAATGCTACAATTCTCTCAAATTTGAATGCACTTACACTATTGTCTGTGGATACTGGATTAATTGTAAGTACTTGAATCATGTAATTATCATTTTTTTTGTATAATACTCTTTATTGTTTATCAAAATTCTTATGCATGTGGAGGTTTGGTTTTCGGGGTTATAATAAACTTACCTTTCTTTTTGTATGAGAATTGTGTTCCGTTACTATATTGAAATTTCATTCTACCCTTTACTGTTTGTTTTAGTCGTCTATATGTAGGTGGGACCATGTTGAACTATCGTAATTATGATTATATTAGTTCCATCATTTATGCAATCTTAATTCTTAGATGGCACAGTTAGTTTAATTTTTAAGGTTAAAATCACAAATCATAAATAATGGGTTCATTCTAATACATACTTATCATTTTGATAAATGTAAAACATTGATGTGTTATAACTGTATATGTTTAAAAAGGGGGAGATGTTAGGTTATACCCGTTGTTTGACCTATCATAACCCAATATTTTTTACCCAAAAACTTTTTGGCGGATTGTATCTTATTTCATCAATTATGTTGACCCAACCCACTCATTTTTCACTTCTACATTCGTATGTAGTTATTGATCATATGTCATGATTGCTATTTTTTTAGAACATGTCCTTTCTACTTTTTCTTATCAATCTTGTTGCTTATGTAATTTTCCAGTGAATGATGATCTTTAACATTAAGCAGTGTAGGGATTTTAATACAAGACATTTTTTATCGGTCAAGTGCGGAAAAAATCCAATAAAGACAACACGTTACAACTGATAGTTTCAATTCAGCTTTTCTATTTTGGATAGTCTCAGAGTGAAGGTGATTTTCACTCTTATACAAAATAATGTTTCTTTCAACTTAAGTTGATCAGAAAACACAATTCCGAAACTTTTTTTTTTTACAGAATTGTAGTTTTAGTCCTTAAATTTCTTATCGAGAAACATTGAGTTTTAACATTAGCCAGATTCTAACTCATTAACTCATTTCTAACTCCATTGTGAATAAGTCACTTGAAAAGTTTAGGGAAATTAAAACTAAATACTTCATTCTTGAAAAATGATATTGAGAAAAATAAAAACTAACTACTTCATTTTTGAAAATATAGAAAAATGAGAAACATTCTAAATAGTATTTTCAATTTGATATTCAAAAAATAGGTGTGAACACCTAATTTTTTACCAAAATATAAAGATTTAACACCAATTTTAAAAAAGGTTATATTTAAAATAAATAAAAATAAATAAATTGTGTAAATTACTTTAATAATAATAAAAAATTATGAAGTTATGGTATTTGTTTTCAATCTTCAACTTTTAATTACTTTAAAAATAATGGTAAAAAAATAAGGGAGTCCTAAATATTCAAATTACCTTCCCCTTATCCTAATTATTCTCAACTTCCTAATTTATTTTACTAAAAAATCTCATCCCATTTATTTTTATTTTTTTAATTTTTTTTCTCTCTCTCTCTTTGGACGTTTCTTTTTGAAATTTTATACATTTTTTAATTATTTTTATTTTGTTAATTTTCTATTATTATTATTTATTTATTTTATATCCTTATCTCAACCCCAATTCCCTCAACAATATTTCAAATTAAATTCTAATCCCACTCTATTACGTTCCTTTTAATTAGCACCAGACTCTCAGTAAAAACTATTATAAAAAACACGTTCAGTTGAGAAGAAAAATACAGGGAGGATACACACAGATACAGAGAAATACAGAGAGAAATATATAGAGCAAACACAAAGAGAACAAAAGTGAGTCATTCTTTTGAGAATTAGGTCAGAGTTAGAGTTTTTTTGTCGTGGTTCCAAATTCGTGGCTCAAATCAGTAGATCATAGAAGTTATTTTTCGTGATATCCATCTTCGCAGCGAGGTAATTCTAAACTCTCGCATTATTTAAATGTAATGTTGTATGAAAGTTTGAATCTAATAATATGAAGTTCTTTGAATCGTATGTTATTATTATGTAATATCAATATGTGATGCATGTTAAGATTTTTTTTTATTTTTTTCTCTCGATCTGAAAACGGAAAAAAAAGAAGAAAATGTTTCTTGCTAACAAAAATAATATAAAATAAAAGATGTATCATACATTTTTTTGCATTATTATTAGTGTCTGTTATTTTTTTTTAGATTCAATTTATATTAGAATTTATTTTGTGATATTCAATAGCTAATGTTTTTCTGGAGCCTAATTTTTCACTAAAAAATAAATAAATAAAATTTATAAACTTGTTAGATTAGGATGTAAACTAAAATTTTTAATTGATTAAGTAATTTAAAAAACTTATGTGTAATATATTTCAATTTTTTAACACGTTATTTGAATTAAAAAATTATCTTTAAAATAAGTATAAGATGGTTATCTAATTCGAATTATTAAAAAGTTTATCATTGAGAGAATATGTAAATATTAATCAGAGTCATAACTAAAATTAAAAATAATGAGAAAGAGTAATAAAAAAAAACCATAATTAAAAAAAACAGAAACCATGGCAGAAAAAGAATAAGAAAAAGCAAAGAAAAAAAATGATTACAATAAAATTGAAAATAAAGTGTAACAAAAAAAAAAGTAATAAAAAAACAGAATGTTGCAATAAAAAAAAAACATATAAAAAAAATAAGTAAAGATAATAAGACAAAAATAAAGCATAAAAGAGATAGAAATAATAATGATAATAATAATAATAATAATTAAAAAAAATAACGTGAACCTACAAAAAATAATAGCAAAAAATAAAATAAAAAGAAAAGAGGAAAAGAGAGAGAAACAGACTTACAGAAGAAAAAAATATATATATATAGAATCTAAAATAAAATAAAAACAAAAAAAAAAGAAGAAGAAAAGAGAAGCAGAAAAAAAAATATAAAACAAGAAATAAAAAAAATGAATGAAAAAAGAACGTAACAAAAAAGGGTAACAAAAATTATTTAAAAAATAAAAAAGGGAGAAGAAGACAAATTTTATAAAATAATAATAAAATAAAAAAATTAATAAAACAGAAAGTTAAAAAAAATAAAAGAAAGAAAGAAAGGAAAATAGAAATAAAATAATAATAAAAAAGTTAACAAAAACGTAAGTTTTATTTGATAAAAATAAAGTAAAAAAAATAAAGAGTGAGTTTGAAAGAATGTCAATCAAAATTAAAAATTATTACTTTATTATAAAATAAAAAGAAAAATACAAAAAAAAATACCAAAGATGATTAAAAAAAACGTGCAGCATTAAAAAAAAAATAAAAAAATTTAAAATTTTTCTTTGTAAAACTAATTGTAAATCTCTTAAAATTTTACCTCTTATTTAAAATGTAACTAAAAAATAATCCTAAAATTACTCAAACACTAAAATCTCTTTCCTATATAAATTCTATTTTCAAAATATTAGATATTTATATACATTCATTAATGTGTGTATATATATATATATATATATATATATATATATA
>NC_028645.1:13092000-13126422 GCF_001406875.1 Solanum pennellii | reverse complement strand
AAGAATTGTGATCAAGCAATCTACTTTCCCAATGCTTTGCTTTCCTCTTCGTTTCTCCTCTCTCTCGTTCGTTCGTTCTCCCTCTCCTTGCTCTTTCTATTTTTATTATTCAAACCCTCTTTCTTTTACCCTAATTAGCATATAATTAAGTATAAAAGAAGATGAATTAACCCATTATTTATTTCAAGGTTAGCTCTTTTAACCCCCAAGTAATTAAATTATTAACATTAACCCACTAAATTTATAATTATAGCAGGAATAGTCCAAAACGCCCCTTTAAAACTTTTAATAGAAACCCGACCCAGCCTGGGTTACGCAACCTGTGACGGTCCGTCATGGCTGTGACGGTCCGTCCTGCAGGTTCGTCGCAAAGTTCAGAGAGTTAATTTCTGTGGAAGATGTGTGACGGTCCGTCGTGCCCACGACGGTCCGTCCTGCCATTCCGTTACGAAGTTCAGAGAGTCGATTTCAGTACCCAAATTTCAGAATTCTAAGTGCTTTGGAACGAGACCCCCACGACGGTCCGTCCTGCCCATGACGGTCCGTCGTGGGATCCGTCGACTCAGCCAGTTTTTCCAGAAATAAAATCCGCTGCTCAAAACGACTAAACAGGTCATTACAAGAACCCTAAGACGACAGTAAAAAGATAAGAATGTCTACTTGATAAAAAATCACGAATGACACCATTTATCAAATGATGACATTCCGTCTTGGCATGAGCACAATAAAGATAGTAATAAAGTTATAGGCTGAAAGAGCTATAAAGACAAATCATGCAAGTAATTCGCTACAGACAAACGCCGCGATGGTAAGTTTTATAATATGCAAAAAAAAAGAATTATTTTTTTCTTAATAAAATCTGGGGCATTTTATTTTATTTTTAAATTGGTCAATGTACTAATAAAAATAAAATAAAATAATATTAAATAATAATAATATAAGTAAAAAAATAACCCCTATCCTATTTTTCATGTCTTCACAGGGCACAATAATCCCTGGATTGCATATAGGGCTCAATAACCCCTATCATTTTTTATTTCTTCACAGGGCACAATAACCCCTGATTGCATATAGGGCACAATATCCCCTATTCTATTTTTCATTTCTTCACAGGGCACAATAACCTCTGGATTGCATATAGGGCACAATAACCCCTATCATTTTTTTATGTCTTCACAGGGCACAAAAACCCCTGGTTGCATATAGGGCACAATAACCCCTATTCTATTTTTCATGTCTTCACAGGGCATAATAACCCCTGGATTGCATATAGGGCACAATAACCCCTATCATTTTTTTTCTTCACAGGGCACAATAACCCCTGGTTGCATATAGGGCACAATAACCCCTATTTTATTTTTTCATGTCTTCACAGGGCACAATAACCCCTGGTTGCATATAGGGCACAATAACCCCTATTTTACTTTTCATGTCTTTACAGGGCATAATAACCCCTGGATTGCATATAGGGCACAATAACCCCTATCATTTTTTTTTTTCACAGGGCACAATAACCCCTGGTTGCATATAGGGCACAATAACCCCTATCCTATTTTTCATGTCTTCACAGGGCACAATAACCCCTGGATTGCATACAGGGCACAATAACCCCTGGGTTGCATATAGGGCACAATAACCCCTATTTTATTTTTCATATCTTCACAGGGCACAATAACCCCTGATTGCAATTTGGGTACAAAACTCCCTTTTGTCTTATTTATTTTTACATTTTGTAATAGGCTACAAAAATATTATTTTTATTATTAGTATAGACTTTTATAGCTTTCATCAATAATTCACAAAATTTCCTAGTGCAAACTAGGCAGAAAATTTTGTTTTGTGTGATGGTTTCTACATAGTACACAAATTCGCAGTTCAAAAATAAAAGAATTCATCCTTTCAAGAAAATAAGTTTTCAAGAATATCATGCGGAAGAATGTCAGTAGCTGAAGTCAAGTCATGAAATTTCATGTCTTAAACTCAGATGTCTAGAACAAAGGGCGGGAATCGATGAACCTACCAAAGAGGGTGAAGTGATATCTGAGAATCCATAATGAAGACTTAGCACTATCGAAGTAGATAGGATTTCATATCTTTTCTTTTGCATTTTGTTTTTTTTTTTGTAATAGCTGGAGCTACGAACCGGAATCTCGACAAAACCTCACTCGACTACCTAACTCATTGGAACTACGCCTGACTCCTTATCATCTCAACATAGGATAGGTAGTTTTTAAAAGTTAGGACACAGTCAAACCTCTTCTCTACTATAAATTTTTCACATAAATATTTCAGTAAAAAATTAGTCACATTATTCACGTCTTTGCATGAAAACTCTTCATGTTTTCAAGCAAAGAGGGGCATACTGTGAACACCTAATTTTTTTACCAAAATATAAAGATTTAACATCAATTTTAAAAAAGGTTATATTTAAAATAAATAAAAATAAATAAATTGTGTAAATTACTTTAATAATAAAAAAAAATTATGAAGTTATGGTATTTGTTTTAAATCTTCAACTTTTAATTACTTTAAAAATAATGGTAGGAAAAAAAAGGGAGTCCTAAATATTCAAATTACCTTCCCCTTATCCTAATTATTCCCAACTTCCTAACTTATTTTACTAAAAAATCTCATCCCATTTATTTTTATTTTTTTAATTTTTTTTCTCTCTCTCTCTTTGGACGTTTCTTTTTGAAATTTTATACATTTTTTAATTATTTTTATTTTGTTAATTTTCTATTATTATTATTTATTTATTTTATATCCTTATCTCAACCCCAATTCCCTCAACAATATTTCAAATTAAATTCTAATCCCACTCTATTACGTTCCTTTTAATTAGCACCAGACACTCAGTCAAAACTATTATAAAAAACACGTTCCGTTGAGAAGAAAAATACAGGGAGGATACACACAGATACAGAGAAATACAGAGAGAAATATATAGAGCAAACACAAAGAGAAGAAAAGTGAGTCATTCTTTTGAGAATTAGGTCAGAGTTAGAGTTTTTTTGTCGTGGTTCCAAATTCGTGGCTCAAATCAGTAGATCATAGAAGTTATTTTTCGTGATATCCATCTTCGCAGCGAGGTAATTCTAAACTCTCGCATTATTTAAATGTAATGTTGTATGAAAGTTTGAATCTAATAATATGAAGTTCTTTGAATCGTATGTTATTATTATGTAATATCAATATGTGATGCATGTTAAGATTTTTTTTTATTTTTTTCTCTCGATCTGAAAAACGGAAAAAAAAAGAAAATGTTTCTTGCTAACAAAAATAATATAAAATAAAAGATGTATCATACATTTTTTTGCATTATTATTAGTGTCTGTTATTTTTTTTTAGATTCAATTTATATTAGAATTTATTTTGTGATATTCAATAGCTAATGTTTTTCTGGAGCCTTATTTTTCACTAAAAAATAAATAAATAAAATTTATAAACTTGTTAGATTAGGATGTAAACTAAAATTTTTAATTGATTAAGTAATTTAAAAAACTTATGTGTAATATATTTCAATTTTTTAACACGTTATTTGAATTAAAAAATTATCTTTAAAATAAGTATAAGATGGTTATCTAATTCGAATTATTAAAAAGTTTATCATTGAGAGAATATGTAAATATTAATCAGAGTCATAACTAAAATTAAAAATAATGAGAAAAGAGTAATAAAAAAAAAATCATAATAAAAAAAAACAGAAACCATTGCAGAAAAAGAATAAGAAAAAGCAAAGAAAAAAAATGATTACAATNTTTTTTTTTAGATTCAATTTATATTAGAATTTATTTTGTGATATTCAATAGCTAATGTTTTTCTGGAGCCTAATTTTTCACTAAAAAATAAATAAATAAAATTTATAAACTTGTTAGATTAGGATGTAAACTAAAATTTTTAATTGATTAAGTAATTTAAAAAACTTATGTGTAATATATTTCAATTTTTTTAACACGTTATTTGAATTAAAAAATTATCTTTAAAATAAGTATAAGATGGTTATCTAATTCGAATTATTAAAAAGTTTATCATTGAGAGAATATGTAAATATTAATCAGAGTCATAACTAAAATTAAAAATAATGAGAAAGAGTAATAAAAAAAAACCATAATTAAAAAAAACAGAAACCATGGCAGAAAAAGAATAAGAAAAAGCAAAGAAAAAAAATGATTACAATAAAATTGAAAATAAAGTGTAACAAAAAAAAAAGTAATAAAAAAACAGAATGTTGCAATAAAAAAAAAACATATAAAAAAAATAAGTAAAGATAATAAGACAAAAATAAAGCATAAAAGAGATAGAAATAATAATGATAATAATAATAATAATAATTAAAAAAAATAACGTGAACCTACAAAAAATAATAGCAAAAAATAAAATAAAAAGAAAAGAGGAAAAGAGAGAGAAACAGACTTACAGAAGAAAAAAATATATATATATAGAATCTAAAATAAAATAAAAACAAAAAAAAAAGAAGAAGAAAAGAGAAGCAGAATAAAAAAAAATATAAAACAAGAAATAAAAAAAAATGAATGAAAAAAGAACGTAACAACAAAAGGGTAACAAAAATTATTTAAAAAATAAAAAAGGGAGAAGAAGACAAATTTTATAAAATAATAATAAAATAAAAAAATTCATAAAACAGAAAGTTAAAAAAAAAAAAGAAAGAAAGAAAGGAAAATAGAAATAAAATAATAATAAAAAAGTTAACAAAAACGTAAGTTTTTTTTGATAAAAATAAAGTAAAAAAAATAAAAAAAATAAAGAGTGAGTTTGAAAGAATGTCAACCAAAATTAAAAATGATTACTTTATTATAAAATAAAAAGAAAAATACAAAAAAAAATACCAAAGATGATTAAAAAAAATGTGCAGCATTAAAAAAAAAATTAAAAAAATAAAAAATTTTAAAATTTTTCTTTGTAAAACTAATTGTAAATCTCTTAAAATTTTACCTCTTATTTAAAATGTAACTAAAAAATAATCCTAAAATTACTCAAACACTAAAATCTCTTTCCTATATAAAATCTATTTTCAAAATATTAGATATTTATATACATTCATTAATGTGTGTGTATATATATATATATATATATATATATATATATAGACACACACACACACAAATACACACAAATGTTAATAAAAATAAACTAAAATAAATGGATTTCAAATAAATTAGTCAGTTTAAAATTAAGTTAAACAATAAATTTGGGAAAATAAAAATTCATTATTAAGTTTAAATAATATAATATCCAAAATTAAGTCAAGTCATATCAAAGTTAATAAAGCGACCGTGCTAGAACCACGGGATTCGAGGGGTGCCTAACACCTTCCCCTCGGTCAACAAAATTCCTTACCCGAATTTCTAGTTCGCAGACCAATAAAAAATAGAGTCAAATATCCTTTTGATTAGGGATTTAAATAAGGTGACTTGGAACACCAAAACTCAATTCCAAGTGGCGACTCTGAATAATAATTATCCCTTTTCAAAATGTCACTTTAATTGGAAAAACTCTTTTTCTTTCGAAACAAAATAAAAAATAAAAAAATATTGAGAGAAAAAAAGGGGCGTGACAATAGGAAGGACGTTATTAGATGATCATTTGAATTTTGGAGTTGGGGGTTTCAAATGGAGAATTATTAACTATTATACTACACCTATTGTAACCAAGAATTAGAGACTAACTAGGATTACAATTCTTAGCTATTGAAATACAAAGATCTAATTTACCATCAAATATTTGGAAATTTTCATTGTCTAAACCTGATGAATTTGTTAGTCTCCTAAAGATACTTGGACCAATTTAGAGTCCAAAAGTGGATCTTTATGAAAGAATATTAATTAACAATGATAAAAGTTTTATGAGAAGATTTTAATGTAAATAATCCAATATCCTTATACCCTACTCTATTTTTGATAACCCTAGTCAAAATTGATAAAATAATTAAGGGAAAATGCACAAGTACCGCCTAGACTATAACCGAAATTCCGGAGACACACCTTATCGAAACTGAGGTCCTATTACCCCATGAACTTTTTTTTTTGTAATTTTGTGCATCTTTTTGGCTTATGTGGCATCAAAAGGTCCCCCACATGCCTGAATTGCATGGAGTCACGAAGTGTGCCATGTAAGATAAAAGATGTACAAAATTACCAAAATAAGTTCATGAGGTAATAGGACCTTAGCTTAGTTAAGATGTGCCTCTAGAATTTCGATCGTAGTGTAGGGGTACTTCTGCATTTTCTCAATAATTAAAGTAACATGACTAATGAAAACATGAATATAGAAGAAACGAAACAAAAACTTTTATCTCTAAGGAAATTGGATCTAACAAAGAAATTGGATCTAATGAATCTTCTGATATTGGGTCTGAATCCCCGAATATACATCCTAAAAGCTGAAACATGAAATGCATCAGTATATTGAATGTACAGTATGTAAAATAACTAAATTCAAACAGTAATATAACTGATAATACTAAACAATTGAACATCATATGGTAGACATCAAGAACGTGAAATGTTTGAGCGTAGAAATGTAAGACACACTAATTATCTAGATCAAAAGTACTATTAAAGAACTTAAGCTGAACTTTTGAAATTGAGAAGACAAAACTAACCTGAATGTTTGCTAACTAAATATCTATATGCAACCGAATTTGCAAAACTCACTACAATTGGTGGCCAAAATCATATTTCATAAAAATCAAAACTCGTAAGAATAGACTTTTAATTTGATAAAATAGTATACTTTTTGGGTTAATACAACATAACAATCATGGGAAAACATATAATGATTTCACTTCGATAAGTTAAGCTACCACATACTTTGCCAAGTTATGAGACATACATGTCTTGTGGATCCATAATAAGCCCTTACTAGAGGCACTTTGAGGATTCGCCTGAACCAACAATACAATTGTTATCCTACAATGGCATACGTAGTTTTGGGTATTCATTATATGAAGTTATGCCTTCTCGATGTTACTCATTGCTCCAAAAACTATTATTATCGACCGTTAAGCTCATATATCATAATTTAGCATACTGCTCATGAAAACAACATATTTAGCTTAGAAACATATGTCACAACGTGAATCATATACATATATTTTAGAAAACATGAGAGATAAATGTTTGGCTTGGAAACCTATAATTTATAACAGGAATCATACACATATCTTGTGGAGATTATGAGAATTACATGTTTGATAGTTCATAGGGTAAAATCAATGAAACACTCTTGAAGTTGATATATTATAAATCATAACTTGGAATCATGCAATAAACATAAAGTTTCCTTGGAATAATAAACACAAAATTGTGATACATGCTTTTCAAATCTCATGATGAAAAGGGGAAAAACTTCTTGGAAAATTGATGATATTATAAAGATTGATGAGTTCATAAATCTTCTTCATGAGAAAGATGACTTTTCTTACATACATAAACTGATAGTTCATGAAGGCAATTACTTATACATGGAAGAATTGAAATAACTTTAATGGAAGATTTCACAAGGACATCAAGAATTATGGAAACATTAAGACTATAAAGAATGTAAACTTCGAGCAAGAACCCTAATTATTTCATGGAGTTTCTAGGGATTTAAAGCATGGGGGTCATTGGATAAGAATTACTCCCAAACTCGAGATTAACCTTATATACTCTGAATCACTCTAATGAAAATCCTAATGTTGTAAACGAATCCCAAAATTTTGTTCTTGAATTTTTGGATGAGTTCTTGATTTCAATAAATATGGGAGGAATATTTGATTTGAGAACCTTTTCAATTTATGATTATAGGTAAGAACATTTGAAAACACTTTAGATAAATGGGAGGAACGTACCTTGGTGTTGAAGGTGGAAGAGAGGAGAGATTTTAAAAAAGATAAGCCTAAGTCATCCGAGATGACTGCCCAAGTGAATTCCAAACTAACATTAATATATGAAGCATCTTACAAATGCAGATGCAGGAATAGCGAGGCGTGCCAATTCTACGCAAGATGCAACACCTGTGGCCATTCAGATAGTCGTTGAGTGAAATGCTCATTACATCTTGATCAAAAGTCAAAATGACCAGTGGTTGGGTGCATTAAATACTAAATTCAAGGGCTTTCAATTTGATAGGTTACGGGCTATGTTATCTTCATATTCTAGGAGATATTCTTGTTTGAAGTTGACCCTTAAATGAACTTACACAAAAACATAATTGTTAAGGAAACTCTCAACTGGATTTTTCGCTAAAAGTTACTTATGAACTTACATCCTTATAGTAAACTTCCATTACTAAGGAATTGATTTTACACATAGGAACAATAATTTTTCACCCATTTAGTCTAACTATATTCGTAGAATGGCTCAAGTTGTATCCAAAAGTTTGAGGTGTTACAATTTCCTTCAAACGCTTTGGTTATTGATGACTGAACTACAATATTTCTTTAATTTGATAAATCGTAGTATTTCAAATGATTAAAATTCATTTTTATACTTGTGCTGCCTCTATGGGAATGAAGAAGGAAGTCTGCTACCTACTAATGCAGACTAGTTCACTAGTTTCTCTATCGAAACCTTGGCTTTTCTTACTTAATTGGTTCTTCAACAAATATTTTGGAATTCTGTTACACAAATCTTTACCGCGTCAATACATCAAATCTTTTATTTGTTTAGAATTAGGATACACATCTCCAAGTAGTCCTTCATGGGGAATAGTGTCTAGAGAAATAGCAATCTGACTCATGTGTGTTTCAAGATTTTGGATTGTTAAGTCTTAGTTTTTTGCATCAATTGTCAACTTTTGTTGCTTATATGCATTTTTTTTCATTTTCCATGAATCCATCTAGATGTATCTACACTAAATTACCCATATTGATGTGGTTTATACTAATTTTAATTTTGACTTCCACCCTAAGAGAAATTTTGTTGGTTAGTCCAATTTGGTCTATGTGTTTCAACAAACAATATATTTTGTGTTCCCTTGTTCAAATTGCGTATAAATTATATGGATTTCATTCATATTCAAACCTTACACAATTGATGTATGGTCACCTTGACAAACCATTCAAAATAACTAAGTGGGTTTCACCTAGTGAACTTGATTTTACTTATGTGATTGGCCAATCAAGAATTATTTACATGGATGAAATGGTTAATGCTATTTGTGTCTATGTGCTACTTATTCTATCAACCTCCATCATCCCTCGATGGGACTCACTAGTCTATTTTGGATAACTTTTATGATACCTTCCGGTAATTTTGGGCAGTTTTTGATGATATAATTGGGGAATAAAACATTTACAGTAGTTGAGACGCTCAAATTATACATTCCTAAAGAAGAATAAGCGGTTGTATCAAGTAAAGAACCCAATTGTTAGGTTGGGGTCAATCCCACGAGGAAAATGATTTAGACTTAACTTTAATCTACGATTACGTCTATTTAGTCAAGTCCTTTCCAAAAATATTTAATTAAGAAGGGGAGGGGGGTTGTGTAACAAAAATGTGTCATTATTTCTAAGTAAGACAAATAGCAAGTTTATAGCTTTGGTGTTTATCAAGCGATGAGAGAAACTAGGGTGTAAGTGTTCCCAATAGGTTCATAATGCGGTAATCCTTTCTATAACAATTCTTTCCTAGTGTCTTTCATGTAAAGTGATAAGTTATGTATCCCTAATTCCTTGGTCCGGCAGCTAGAGAATTTCACTCTACCTTGGTCCGGCTACGTGTGTCTACTTTACTAAACCTTACCTTTACCTCATATTAAGCATCATATTCAATGTTTGTCTAAGTTACTACTTCGCACCAATTGACACTAGCCTATTAGATAGTGTATACTAAATCTATGTCAAAAATTATTTTCCTATCAACCACTTTCTTGGTCCGGCAAGTAGGAATAGGGAAAGTTCTAACACGTGCATTCGTTAAAAATACTTCTAAACGAAAAAATTATCAATACATGTAAGAAATTATTCTAGAATTGTTATTTAGATAGTTTTACCTTGTCAATTACCCATGGTTCCCACAACTCTAGTTGTGGATTTAGTTACACATGCTTAGAAATACACAATTCATAGTTATTAAACAAGAATTTATGTACTTACTTTGACAAGTTTGAAGAAAATCCAGAAATAACACTTGAATTGACGAAAATATCTTCAGAATCGATTCTAGAAACTTGAAGTAATTCCCAAAATCCAAAGTTCAACTTCCAATAACAAGAGTATGAAAAATAACAAAAAGTCTAACCCAAAAACGAGGTTTTTAACCCTATTTATAATAATGAAGTCCTAAAATAAAAGGAGTTCTTAATAAGAAAAATCTGTCCAAAACGCGTCTTTAGTCGACGACCCAACTGACGGTCCGTCGATGGAACGACGCGCCGTCGACTGCCTCCGTCGGTCCACACTTAGAATCTTTTTCAGCCTCATCTTTGCATCTTTTTTGTTACAATCGATGGTTTGCCAGGACGGTCCGTCGATCTGTCGACGGACCATCGATCCTTCCGTAGCCCGACACTTGGTCAGAATCCACCGATTTGATTTCAGCAGCTTGAACCTCCTGTCGACGATCACCACCTACGGACCGTCGATGGCTTCGTAGGTCATCACTTTTGCACTAATTTCATCAAAGTGTTCTGCGTTTCCCTTTTGAACAATTTTCCTGCAAACACAGACAAAAATACATTAGAATTACTACAAAAAGCCCTTAGACACACACTACACTTAAGGAAAAAATTGAAAGTACCGTAAAATAGGTTTCCATCAATGTCCCTTTGATAGAAGATCTTGAACAAATGCAGCATTACGCCAAGTTCATAAAAGATATGGTCACTAAGAAGAGATCAGTTAGTTTTGAGGATGATGATCGGATGCAACACTGTAGTGCTATTGCTACAAGGTCTCTTGTTCAAAAGAAAGAAGATCCAGGTGCTTTCACTATTCCATGTACAATCGGGTTGTTACACTTTGCTAAAGCATTATGTGATCTTGGGGCAAGCATAAATCTCATGCCTCTCTCTATTTACAAGATGTTGGGGTTGGGTGACCCAAAGTCCACTGCCATGCGGCTACTGATGGCCGATCGAACAGTGCAGAGGCCTATTGGGATACTCCATGATGTGCTAGTTAAAGAGGAGTTTTTTTTTTCAGGCCAATTTTGTGATTCTTGATTGTGAGGTGGACTTTGAGGCGCCTATTATTCTTGGGAGGCCATTCCTTGCTACCATTGATGCCTTGTTGACATGGAGAAAGGGAAGATGAAATTTCAATTGAACAATGAAGAAGAGACTTTCAACATTTGTAGGTCCGTGAGGCAGAGTGGTGAGCTCCAATCGGTATCTACAATATCCTACAAGATTGAGAGTTCGTCCAAGGCACAAGTAGAAGAGCGTCTTGGTTTTGAGGCACAAGCGGCAGCGATCATGAATTTTGAGAGTGATTTTATCGAAGAGTATGGGTCATTGGTTGCGGCACTTGATCGAGGTGATGTTCGGTTCAAATCAAAGAAATTGGGTTTTGATATGAAACATCGTGAATCTCCACCTGCAAAACCATCTATTGAGGAGGCCCCAAAGTTTGAGCTTAAGTCTCTTGCACCTCATCTGAGGTATGTTTTCTTGGGAAAAGGTGAAACTTTTCCGGTAATCATTGCATCGGATTTGAACGTGGAGCAAGTGGAGTGTCTTCTAGAGGTGTTGAAGAGGTTCAAACGAGCCATTGGTTGGACTATTGCTGAAATTATTAGGATTCCACCCAATATTTATTTACACAGAATCCAACTCATGCCCAATAATAAGCCAAGTATAGAGCATCAAAGACGGTTAAATCCACCTATGCAAGAGGTAGTGAAGAAGGAGATTATTAAGTGGTTGGATGCCGGAGTTATATATCTGGTTGCTGATAGTAGTTGGGTATGCCCTGTTCAGAGTGTGCCTAAGAAAGAGGGAATGATTGTGGTCCATAATGAGAAAAATGAGCTGGTTCCAATGAGTCCGGTGACCGGATGGAGAGTGTGTATGGATTACTGGAAATTGAATGCATGGACTGACAAGGACCATTTTCCTATGCCTTTATGGATCAGATGTTTGATAGGCTTGCAGGAAAGAGGTGCTATCATTTTCTTGATGGTTATTCAGGTTACAACAAATCTCTATTGCACCGAAAGATTAAGAGAAAACCACCTTTACTTGTCCTTATGTAACTTTAGCATTCACGAGGATGCCCTTTGGGTTGTGTAATGCACCGACTACTTTTCAGAGATGTATGATGTCCATATTCTTCGATATGGTGGAGCACACCATTGAGGTGTTTATGGATGATTTTTCTATTATTGGTGACTCGTTTGATCATTGTTTGAGTCACTTGGCCGAAGTTCTCAAGAGGTGTGAAGAATGCAACCTTGTGCTAAATTGGGAAAGATGTCATTTCATGGTGAAAATGGGTATTGTAATGGGCCATCACATCTCAGAGAAGGATATAAAGGTTGATCTAGCCAAAGTTGAGGTGATAGAGAGACTTCCTCCACCATTCTCTTTAACTACCGGAGGTTCATCAAGGATTTTTCAAAAATTGCACACCTCTGTGCAAGTTACTTCAGAAAGAGTGTAAATTTTATTTTGATGAATCTTGTCTGAAGGCATTTGGAGAGTTGAAAGAGAAGTTTGTGTCTGCACCCATTATTATTTCCCCGGATTGGAGCAAGCATTTGAGGTGATGTGTGATCCTAGTGGGGTTTCTCTTGGTGTAGTATTGGGACAAATATGGTATGAAATCCTTCACCCCATTTATTATTATAGTACGGCCCTTAATGAAGCTCAAAAGAATTATACTTTGACTGAACAAGAGCTCCTTGCGGTTGTTTTTGTGTTCGAGCAATTTCTCTCCTATTTGCTTTGATCGAGAGTCATAGTGCATACTGATAATTCTGCTTTAAGATATTTTATGGAAAAAAAGGTTGCAAAGCCAAGGTTGATTAGGTGGGTATTACTGTTGCAAGAATTTTACTTTTAAGTGAAAGATAGAAATGGGATCGAAAATCAAGTTGGCGATCACTTCTCCCGATTAGAGGATGAAGCTATGCGAGAGTTGGGTGAAAAGGCTGAAATTGATGATACTTTTCTCTGATGAGCATGTTTTGGTAGCTTCCCATGACTTGATTTCATGGTTCACCGATTTTGCAAATTATTTGGCTAGTGACGTAGTACCATCAGACTTGTCCTTTCATCAAAGGAAAAAGTTCATGCATGATGTGAAAAAGTTCTTTTGTGATGAGCCATATTTATATAGGAGTTGTGCTGATAGTCTTATTCGCCGGTGTGTGCCGGAAGTTGAGATATTGAGTGTTTTAGAGGCATGTCACTCCCCGCCTGTGGGTGGGCATCACAGTGGTATCCGAACTGCCCATAAAATCTTGCAATGTGTCTACTATTGACAAACCATCCACCAAGATGCTCATGTGTTTGACAAGACATGTGATAGGTGTCAAAGAGATGGAGATATTTTTAGAAGGCAAGAGCTCCCTTTAAATCCCATTCATGTAATTAAGTTGTTTGATGTGTGGGGCATTGACTTTATGGGCCCTTTTGTAAATTCTCGTGGGATGAAGTATATTCTTCTTGTGGTTGATTATGATCAAAATGGGTGGAAGCCATAACACTTGCAAATAGTGAAGGGAAGAGTGTCACCGCGTTCTTGAAAAAGAACATATTTTCGAGATTTGGCACCCCGAGGGCTATTATTAGTGATGGGGGATCCCACTTCTGCAACAAGTTGTTCAAAGGGTTATTTAAGAAATATGGGGTTCGCCGCAATGTAGCCACTCCTTACCATCCTCAGACTAGTGGACAAGTTGAAGTGTCAAACAGGGAAATCAAGCAGGATCCGGCAAAAATGGTGAATGCTAGATAAACGGATTGGTCAAGGAGGCTTCATGATGCTCTTTGGGCCTACCAGACAACATACAAGACTGCCATAGGTATGTATCCATACCAACTTGTATATGGGAAGGCTTGTCACTTGCCGGTTGATTTAGAGCATAAGGCCATGTGGGCAATGAAGAAAGTGAAAATGGATTTGAATGAAGCTGCGGAACAGAGATTAAATGGGTTGAATGAGCATGATCAGTTTCACTTGAAGGCGTATGAATGTGTATCCTTCTACAAAGAAAAGATGAAGAAGTACCATGACCAAAAGATTGAGAAGCGCGACTTTGTGGTTAGGGATTTGGTGCTTTTGTTCAAATCTAGGTTGCGCTTGTTTCTGGGCAAACTCAAGTCCAAATGGACTGGTCCATTCTTGATCAGTCAAGTGTTCCCTCATGGTGCGTTTGAGTTGGAGAACAAGGAGGGTGCAAGGTACAAAGTAAATGGGCTAAGGATCAAAATCTACCTTGGGCATGCGAAAAATCGAACGAAGTTGTTAAGGCATACCATCTTGATGAAGTCTGAGTAATCAAGAGTCTTGTGTGGTGCCGCGACGTTAAGTCAAAAGCTGGTTGGGAGGCAACCCAATATGTATCCTCTAGCAAACAATAGGTTTTTCTTGACTCTATAGGAGTAGTTGCATTATTTCTGTTTTTACTAAATGTCATGTCTGGATTTTCTTTTAGAAGTGTTGACTAGAGAGTAGACTAGGGTCCGTGTCTAAAAAGTGTACAATAATACAACAATAATAGATTATTGGGTGCTAACTATGCATGGATCAAATCACCAGAAATCTGCCAAAATTGGTCTGGTGCAATGATCGACGAACCAATCGATGGGCCATCGTCTCGTCTACGGACCATCAATGGGGTCCGTAGATCGCAGGTTTATTTTTCAATATTGTCTATGTTAGGGCACAATAATTGGAGTAGTCGACGGACCTTCGATTGACTTACGGTCCGTCGATGGGGAATCGTAAGTTCCTAGATCCAAGGACCCGACCCAACCCAGCAACGGCGCCAAAATTTGATACGCTCAAATTATACTTTCCTAATGAAGTATAAGCGGTAGTATCTAGTAAAGAAACCAATTTTTAGGTTGGGGTCAATCCCACGAGAAAAATGGTTTAGACTTAACTTTAATCTAAGAGTACGTCTATTTAGTCAAGTCCTTTATGAAAACAATTAATTAAAGGGGGAGGGGGGTTTTGTGTAACAAAAATGTTTAATTATTTCTACGTAAGACAAATAGCAATTTTATAACTTCGGTGTTTATCAAGTGATGAAAGAAACAAGGGTGTAAGTGTTGCCCATAGGTTCATAACGCGGTAACCCTAACTATAACAAATGCTTTCCTAGTGTCTTGAATGCAAAGTGGTAAGTTATGTATCCCTAATTCCTTGATCCGACAGCTAGAGAATTTCACTCCGTACCTTGGTCCGGCTATGTGTGTCTTCTTTACTACCTTACCTTTACCTCATATTAAGCATCATATTCAATGTTTGGCTAAGTTACTACTTCGCACCAATTGACACTAGCCTATTAGATAGTGTATACTAAATCTATGTTAATAATTCTTTTCCTATCAACTGCTTCCTTGGTCTGACAAGTAGGAATAGGACAAGTTCTAACGCGTGCACTCGTTAAAAAGACTTCTAAACAAAAAATTATCAATACATGCAAGAAACTATTCTAAAATTGTTATTTAGCTAGTTTTACCTTGTTAATTACCCATGATTCCCACAACCCTAGTTGTGGATTTAGTTACCCATGCTTAGAAATACAGAATTCATAGTTAATAAACAAGAATTCATGTACTTAATTTGACAAATTTGAAGAAAATCCAGAAACACTTGAATTAACGAAAATATCTTGAGAATCGATTCCGGAAAGTTGAAGTAATTACCAAAATCCAAAGTTCAACTTCCAATAACAAGAGTATGAAAAATAACAAAAAGTATAACCCCAAAAACGAGGTTCTATTTTTTATTACAATGAAGACCTAAAAAAAAGAGAGTTCCAAATAAGGAAAAATCTGTCCAAAACGCGTCTTCAGTGGATGACCGAACTGACGGTCCTTCTATGGAACGATGGACCGTCGACTGACTTGGAATCTTTTTCAACTGGAAACGCGTCTTCAGTGGATGACCGAACTGACGGTCCTTCTATGGAACGATGGACCGTCGACTGACTTGGAATCTTTTTCAACCTCCAGTTTTGCATCCTTTCTGTTACAATCGACAGTTGCCAGGACGGTCTGTCGATCAGTCGACGGGATGGACCGTCGACCTTCCGTAGCCCCACACTTGGTAAGAATTCCCCAATTTCATTTCAGCAGCTTGAACCTCCAGTCGATGATCACCACGTACGAACTGTCGATGGGTCGACGGGCCGTCGATGGCTTCGTAGGTCATCACTTATGCACTAATTTCAGCAAAGTCTTCTGTGTTTCCATTTCGGACAATTTTCCTGCAAACACTAATAAAAATACATTAGAATTACAACAAAAAGGCCTTAGACACACACTAAACCTAAGGAAAAAACATTGAAATTACCATGAAATCACGGTACATCAGTAGTGACTTGAAAATTTTTGCTAGATAATTTGAAGATGAAAGTTTAGAAAGGTGAGGTCTAGGTTTATCAGATAAGGAATTTGGATAAAATGTCTAAGCTTGAGTGTCACGACCGGTAAGTACCCCCTACAAGTAACACGTCATACTTGACTGCTCGGAGGTCATATACAAGCCCTTAGCAATTATTCATCAAATTGACGAAAAACTAGCGGAAAATTCAAAATATTTTCATAACATAATAAAAGACTAAAACATCATTTGTTTTAAAACAATAAGTACATAGTTAAGATACTAAGTCTCGTCTTGCCATCTTAGACACGACTCCATTAGAATAGGGACACGACCCTTAAAAATAGAAAAGAATATTTCTATACTATTACATGAACTTAACTTGAACTCTTGAAATGAATGTCCTTAAATAATTAAGGAAACACTTGAACTTGTGAATAGTAATCCAACGCCTAATTCTATGAAAGATCCTCTAGCCATCACCACGTACACTTTTGTGTAAAAAGATGAAGATGACTGATATTAGTACAAGAATGCACTAAGTATGATAATCCTGCAAAAACATGATTTAAAGAGGACATTTAGTTAGAAACCATCCATCATGCCTATATAGTAAAACTTCATAAGCATTTGATACAACAAGCATAATATAGTTCACATAAATTATTAGACATGGATATCATTCACAACAACACATAAAACCAATTATCACATTTAAGACACATTCAATATCTTTGTAGCATTACCTTTCTTTTAACTTTAACTCCTTATCCTAGAGTAACCCTTTAAGTAATACTTATTGCAATGCATGAGTGTCTCATTATACCATTTATACCAAAGTATCACTTTAAGGTCACCAAGGTGAACATTCATCCAACCTGCATCAATTCAAGGATATCCATTCATAAGAACATAACATATCATAAAGCACAACCTTCACATAAGAACCATTACAAAGACAATCCCAAGTCACACTACTGAAATGTGCAAGTAGCATCCCATAATACTATTGACACCAAGTGTTCCTACGAAGTCACCTTAGACTTAGGCACATCATATTCAATACGATACAACAGATTCATTTAACCTTAGACGTAAGACCAACATACTTCATATAAGAACTTATTCATTTATCACATTATAGTCATAACCCATTTATTCTTTATGCACATCTCAAAACAACATGCAAGTTAATACTACAAATATTACCATAATGAATCAATAATAAACATTGCATATTTAGAGTTCATTTCAATAAAACATCATAAGACCTTACCTATAAATCCAATCTAACTCTACTAGTGCAATGTAATCGTGAAGCCCCATAACCTCACACATACCAAGTAAACTAACAAAGAGATTAGAAGCATTGCCACTTACTTCATACATCAACATGACAATTACATGCAACAACATGCATATGTCACGCCTCGATCCTACACCCTGGACGTGGAGGGCACCCAATGACCATTGTTGTCCTTGAACGAATCCTTGGCTTGACTTACTTAACTTAGCAGAAGACATAAACATAGAATATAACTTTAAATTATTACTTAGCCAAAATGGAAACTTCAAGTCTTAATAAATACAAGGAAAGACAAAAGAAAACTAACATTGTCTATCTATAAAGCATCTAAAAATAAAGATGGATGTTGGGACAAGACCCCCAATCATCCTAATAACTTAAAACTGAATCAAATAGTTAAGTGATAAGGATGTCCTCCGCAATGAAGAGAGGCTCACCAACTGACTCGATGTTGCTCACTGGATCTATGTTGCGCCGGATGCTGATCCTAGTTACCTGTGTCTGGATCATAACACGATGAAGGCGAAGTGTCATCAGTACACTAAATGTACGAGTATGCGAGTTGGAATACTAACAACACTTAATCTTGAAAAGAAGTAAGAAGGAACACTTACCTTGATTCTGCTTAACTCATGAATAACTTGACTCATTCAATATAACACAATTTAAAAGCAAGTGCAATAAAAATAAAACAATATAACACAATGAGGAAATACATAATTACCCCATTGAACTTGTACCTTTTCTTCAAGTAGACACCTTAAGTTTGCGGGGGCCTATCACCCCACAAAACAATCCAAATCCACAATAAATACACCATTTTGACCAATTTTCACAGCAATTGTAATTTCACACTAGAAAAGCGTGGGAAAGGGTAAACTTGCAGCCCCAAACAAATGGAAAACTTACATATGGCATTGTTAAACCAAAGTGAAAAGAGACTCATGTTTCTTCTTCCGCAAATCACCACTAACGCCTATTGAGAGCTTTTCTCAACAGCAAAAGTTGGTTCTTTACTACGCAAAGTGAATTTCTTTACTATATTCTCTATCATCAAGTTCTAGCAATCCATCTTAAGGCATTTTATTAGAAAAATCTACATAACAACGACATAATACTTCATCAATTTAGCACTTAATTACCTTTCAACAGAGAAATTTGAACTCATTTACGTTCACATAGTTTTTCAAGAACGAAAATATCAAAGAATCTACTCGTATAAATTAAAAATGTGAAATTCACTTATGGAACTCAAATCTAGTCTTGATTTCAAAATACCCACGAAGCTAAAAAAGATTAAACTAATCTTTGGGAGAAAATTTTAAATCAAACACTAAACTAAAAGATAGCACACAAAACTTAGACAAATACATATTTACAAGGAAATCCAAAAAAAAAAACAATATTTTGAAGTGAAGTAAAGCCAAAAGAATTGGGAAAAGAAATCGGAAAGGATGAACATGATTCTTTCTAAAAAACATTTATGGGTTAAAATGTGAGTGGGTCAGGGTTTTACCCGACCCTCTATTAAACAAGTAAATAAAATAAAAAAACATTATTTTATTTGGGGGGTGAAACACACAAACATATTATGAGAGTGCGAATATTGTAAAAATTATGTATTTAAAATTGTTGGAAATAGTTGAACAGGGTAATAGGACCCCCACAAACTTTAGGTGTCTACTTCAAAAAGGGGTACAAGTTTAATGGGTAATTATGTAATTCCTCTAACACAATTTAAAAGTAAGTGCAATAAAAAGAAAACTATTTGAAACATGTTGAAATCTCTAAATGTATAAAAAATACAATTATCTCTAACATGTATTTAAAAATACAAGTAAACTGATATATCTAAGAATACAATAACTTCTCTTGGAGTTTCTCTAACCGACAACCATCGCTTAAGATCTACAGTGATAATACAAAACGATCTACCTCACGCTGCCAATGCATCCTATACCTGACCAAAGGTATAGGACTTGAACTGCCTAATGAATCTACTAATCTACTATGAAAAAGGTTCATCTAAAATGTGTGAACCTTTTTGTATCCATGGTGGCTACATTGTTTATGGGGGTTTTGAGTTGTCTAAACTCTCCTCCATATTTGTGCTCAATAATACCCTCACAAATACGTTGGCTCTTATGTTATAGAAGCATAATTATCTTTGGTTTTGAGATAAGTGCTCAAAATACTAGCTCAAGGCTATCTTGGAAATCACCGTTTCCCTACTTTCTTCTTTTAGAAAGCTACAGTTATTTTATGAAAACTTGCTCTAAGGCTCCTTGAAAATAAAAACTTACTAGTTAAATGTAAAAACACTTTAAGTCTCTTTGGGAATACTTAGTCCCCATATACCTTTGAAGAACAGAACTTCAACCTACTCTTTACTTAGCTTGAACTTGAGTCTTAAAAAAAGATAAAATGTTCAAATAAGAACCTTGAAAACCTTTAAGGACTTTACCTTAAATTACTTCTTAGCTTTAGTCTTGACTCCTTAACTTCCTTGAATTTGAACTTAACTTTCCTTAATTTGAATTATGGATTCAAGGTTATAATTTGATTTATTTAATGATTTCTAGGTATTTAGAAACCATTTGAAGTAATTAGAATCATTGGAAGGTGTTAATGTACCTTGGAAGGACTTAAAGGACTAACCTATGAAAACTAGGCGAAAAACGCTGGGTTGGGCGTACTGGTGGCACACCGTGCCAGCCTCAGTTGAATGAGGCTTGTTTTTGGCGCACTGGTGGCGCGCGCGCAAGGCCTCTGTTGACTGATTCCAGTTTCAGGCACACTGCAGGTGCGCCGCATCTTCCCCTACCCAGATGCGTTTAACAAAATTTTCAACTCGTTTTTCACCTCCACCAAACAACTGGGACTATTGATACTCTCAATAAACATTTAATTTAACTAAAAATACCCCGGATAAAACAAGAACTCAATCAACAATGGAACCGAACAATTCAATCAACAAGAATTCAAAACTTTTCTTCAAGAACTTAACTTCTCACATGAAATCAACTCATAGATTGCTGAACTGAAATAAATTGGTATGTGGGTGAATTAACCCAACACGAAAGATCCCACCTAAATTATTAGGGATCACCCCCGACTAATTCCAATCAAAGATCTTGACGTTCTTGATGAATCCTTGGCCCTTTCTCCTTTCTCTTTCTTCTCTTTTCTTTTATCCCAAGCCCTAAGCTTATTCTAATTTTCTAAAACTGACTTAAGTCTTAGTTTTACCCCTAATAAACCTTTAAATCGAATTAGAAAATAGATGGGTTAAAATACCACTTTACCTTTACTAAATTCTGGATTGGGACCTTTCTCAATCCAACAACCCAACTTCCGATAGGCACATCTTCCTCATACAATATTGAAAATGTGCAAACTTGGCGGCGTTCAAAAGATCTCTCCAAGGTATTTCCAGGCATATAAAGAATTGACTCTACTCATCCTAATCTAGAAGTTATGAGTGTTTGAAAATGACCAAAAACTCACTTTTTAGACTTGGGAAATATTTCAGATTTTCCTTTTTCTTTCCTAAAGTGATTTTTATTTCTTAGATTATTCTTGGCTATTATGATTTACGAGATGTCAAAATATCTCCCCTTGGAAACATTCATCCTCGAATGAGATTTCATTTACTATGGTAAAAATATTAACATCAAGTTCAACACTTAGCAATAAGAAAGCAAGTAATGACATGCTTACACTTAGTCTTATAAAGTGATAAGAGGAGAATTTAGAACCTTTATCTGCATCGTCTCTTGATTCAAAGAGATGTGGATATCTCTTCTTCATATCCTCCTAAGCTTCCCAAGTTGTTTCTTAAAAAAATTGATTCCTGCAATGGACTTTGAATAATGCAACTACCTTTGTTCTCAACTTGCGAACTTCACGTTCCAAAATTTGAACCAGAATCTGCTCATATGACAAACTATCCATAATCCCATCATTCTTAGTTGGTATAACCATAGAAGTATTACCCATGCACTTCTTCAACATAGAAATTTGGAGTAACGGATGAACCTCTCCTAATGCTTGTGGTAGCTCCAACTCATAAGCTAGATTACTAAGTCTCTTGGATATTGTAACACTCTGGAAGTTCCATGAAATGGACTAGATCTTAGCCTATCAAATAATAGTTAAAACTATGTTTCTAGACCTCTATTAATGTAATAAACTCATTTATAAAAGGTTATATCCAAAACGATAATGAAAGACCTTGACGTCCGGAAACTAGCTAAATTGAATTAGTTGACGTCCATATGTTAGGTGAAGGTTTGGGAGTGTCAAATAAAACCCAAAGGTTCTAAAAATACTTCACATAGGTAATATGTAGTACAAACGGTCCAAATGTCTAGTAATGACACCCCAAGGACCACCCCAAGGGTCCTTTAGGAGGACACCAACAAGGGCATGTAATCTGCCAAAGCAGCCTGCGAGAAGGTAGATTTGAGGGGCTGCTGCGCAACGCAAAGCCCACACGAGGCCTATTTCCTCAAGAAATTTCTAAAAGCAAAAATTGGCTGTCAGCCTCGCGACGCGGATCTAACACGAGGTTCATTGCCTCAACCCAAAATTCAGAAAAATGGAATTGGAATTGGCCTCGCGACTGGCAGCCATTTCCCAGATTCGTTAAAGTTGTATTTTAGGTAATTTAACTCACAAAAAGACACATTTAAGTGAAGAGTATTTTGCTATTATATGGGAAGACTTTATAATGATTTTAGGTCTGTTTTATACCACTTTTACACACTTCAAAATCAGATCAAATGAATTCCTCCCATCTCTCTAAAGAACACTCTCTTTTCACTCCGTTGAAGAACAAGAAAAACTTAAGGAAGAAGCTGAAGACTTTATGTTTTTCAGTTAAAATTCATGAATTATTATTCAATTAGGTATGGGGTTTTCACTCTTTGGATTACTTTCCCCAAGAGGTGCTTTCAAAGATTGTTTTCAAGAATTCAACTCCTAGGGTTTCTACTCTACAAAACGGAATTTCTTCCTAACTTTAGATTTCTGATTTTGGATGAGATTTTCTATGGTTTATTAAGTATTTATTGTTGCGTATTTGACTTTTATTGTTTGAATTTCGTGTGAAGCATGCTCCTCCTATAAATGATGGTTTTGATTGGGTTATATCTACCACTTGATAACATGTAAACGTTGGAATGGGAACTATGACTTGAATAAACACTTAAGTTACCCTTCCCTTATTCTTAACTACGGATTGGTCTTGCATATGACTTGAAGGGTTTGTATTGGTCATGTTATTGAGTATTTCACTATGTTGTTGGATGATTTTTATGTATTGAACATATATCCTTGATAAAGATTCTTGGAAGCAAGAGATAAGTCTTCTAAAGTCGTGATTACTCTATGATGTTAATGTTAGCCTATAAATAATTTTACAATGCTATTGAAGTATATATGATGATGCTATGCATATATGTTTGGATATAAATATTTTAAATGTGAGATTATGATAAGGATATTCTAACGCAAGTGATGATGTTTATCTTGTATGCCTTAGGCACTATGGTTATAATATGTTAATCTCACAAATTAAGGGGTTATAATGAAAGGAAATTCTCATCTAAACCAAAAGATCATATGATCATTTTTATACAAGGAGTTAATCTCCTATGACTTATGATAAGATTTATGAATAAATGATGACTTAAAGGTTATTCACAAAGGGGCTTAAGTTTGGCACCGATGAACTAGATATGAGAGGTGTCCCCTCCATAATTGGAAGACAGGTTCACAATAACTCTCACCAGATAGAGGCTTCCATTTAATGTGGAACTATGACTCTATAATATATCTCCTAGGAGAAAACTATGTTGCCACCGTAGGATACTAGCTAGCGGATCCACCTAGAAAGCTATGTCATGTTTGGTTCTACTTTGGCCGTTAGACCACCTTCTTTTGGTGTGGGATTTCATGACACCGGATTCCGTGTTTAGCTCATACGGTCTAATGTCTCTTAAGGCGATTGTTCCCTCAAGTAAAATTAAAGATTGGTAAATGGACAATGACTAGGATGACTTGAGGAGTCTACTTAGAATAGGTAGGGGTATGGGACTCTACCTAGACATTGCACAAGTTGACTCTAAGGGAAGTCCTAGGAGACTGTTCTTATGTAATCCGATAAAGAGAAAGGTATAAAGCTTATGATTCATGATGTTAATCTTGTGATGTTGGCTATAGTAATGAACATGTTATTGGTCTATTTTGCTATATGAGATGATGCTATTTATACTACAAGTTATATGAAGCAAAGCTTTAATTATGGTCTCCTATCTTGTCTACTTGGTTATGTGGGGTTATGGGGCTTCACATGATCATTGCAATTGTAGGTTTGGGAGGGGATCATCGGTATGTGATTGGTATGTTTTGTTTATATGATCCATTGAATATGAAATGTTAACAAGACTCTATTATAATATATCTTTGATTATGATTGTGCCTCATGTTGATGGAATCCTTAACTTGTATATGCTCTATGGTATGTGCATTGAAGTCTCTCATATGACTTGGCATGCTTTCCAAAGAAATGGTCATTTTTCATGCATGTCCTTAAATGTTTATATGCATATACCCATACTTAGTACATGTGGCGTAGTAACCCCCTACTGTATATTACTACTACTATAGGTTCCGACCATTGAAGATGAAGAAGGTCGATTGAAGAAGCTTGGAACTCTTTGTCCAAGTGTTGGTATGTGTTCATGTTCGGGATGCCATGTTTTTGTCATTCTAGCTTATGAAAACTTTAGTGTTTTTTAAGAATTCTCTTTATTCCGTTTTATATTCTTTGGATTCTATTTCATTAAGGCCTATATGACATCTTGACATTTTATTGACTAAGTTCAACTTATACTGTTTAGATGGTTTTTATGTGAGAAAGTTTTAGAATAACATATGTATGTTAACATGTTGGGACAAGTAAAGCCTAAGTAAACTTCTATGTGAGAGGTATAAGTATACCTCAATATGTATATAAGTATGAAAGTTTTTAACTTTTCCGTAAATTTTAATTGATGACATGTTACGACAAACACTAAGAGCTTGTCTGGGTCTTTTGAGAGGATGACGATGCTGGTCGCATCTGGGGGTGCTCTTAGGATGTGACAAACTTGGTATCAGAGCATGAGGTTTAATATCTTTAGGATCAATGTCTCACTAAAACACATTACCTAGTGTCTTGTTCATTATTGTGAAGCGCACCACAATTAAGGATGAGAAAATATGTGATGGTTAGGAAACTTCTCATTTCTTGATAATCCTATGTCGTACCTCTAGAATTTTGATACTATGTGTCTTTTAGCATATAATACTTTTCTTGTGGTTATAGGCGACGAACACAAAAAGGACAACCGCGAGAAGAGTATGAGATGAATTTGCGAATGAGGGAGCTACTACCCAAGGCAATCGAGTTTCTCCTCAAGTAGAAGCTGCTGCAAATGAGCAAGTTCCAATCAATCCTCTGGCAATGATGGATGGTAAGCTAAGGGCAGCCCTGTTCCAAATGGCCCAATCCATCACCACTCAAGCTCAAGCTATCACGACAGGGAGGTTGTTCCTCGAGAGAACCAACATTCTAGTACTCTAGCTAGCTGTCTAAGGGATTTCACGAGGATGATTCCTCCTATTTTCCTTGGATCAAACATTGATGAAGACCCCTAAAATTTCCTTGATGATTTGTATAAGATATTGTTTTCTATGGGGTGAGTACTACTGAGAAGTCTGAGCTTGCTGCCTATCAACTCAAGAAAGTGGCTTAGACATGTTAAAATCATTGGAAGGATAGTAGGGCTTTAGGATAGGGACCCGCGACTTGGGAGATCTTCAAAAAAGCCTTTCTTGACAGATTCTTCCCAAGGGATCAAAGATAAGCTAAGGTAGAGAAGTTCATCAACCTTCATCAAGGAGGTATGAGTGTTAAGGAATACTTCTCAAAGTTCATTAAGCTGTTCAGATATGCTTCTTCTTTGGTTTCTAACGCTAGGGATGAAATGAGCCGTTATGTAACAGGTGTTTCGGAAGAGCTTGAAGAAGTATGAAGTGCACCCATTCTTCATGACAACATGAATCCTTCTAGATTGATGGTTCATTCACAATAATTAGAGGAGATTCATCTAACGAAGAGGAACAAAAAAAAACTAAGAAGACAAGGTCTTTTGAAAGTAGTTCTTCTAAGAGTAGGCTTGATGTTCAAGACAAGCCTATGTTCAAGAAGAGGTTTTCAAACTGATTCCCTTTGAATTTATCCAAGAATTGCAATGATAGAGGTTCTAATCCTAAACCACAAAAGGGGAGAAATTTTGATCCACCAAAAGAAAGACCAACTTGTGGTAAGTGTGGTAAGAAATATGTGGGTCAATGCCGTGTTGGAACTAATAGTTTCTATGGTTGTTGCAAAAGTCGTCATATGGTGGAAGATTGTCCTAATGTGAAGAGTCAAGGAAAGGGTAATAGCCAATATCAATCAAGTGGTCCTAGGTCTGAAGCTCCAAAAAAGGAACCGTTTCTATGCACTCAAGGCTAGGGGTGAACAAGAGAAATCTCCCGACGTTGTGACAGTTATGTTACAAGTCTTTTCTGTTAATGTTTATGCTTTGCTTAATTCAGGTGCTACACTTTTTTTTATTACACCTTTGATATCTAGGAAGTTGATGTACTTCCCGATGTTTTGATTGAACCATTTTCGGTTTATAACCCAATGTGTGACTCTGTAGTTGCAAAGAGAGTTTATAGGAAATGTCACGTAATGCTTCCCAATAGAGTTTCTCTTGTTTATTTGGTATAACTTGACATGCTTGATTTTGATATCATCTTGGGTATGGATTGGCTTCATGCATGTTTTGCATCCATAGATTGTAGAACAAAGGTAGTGAAGTTTCAATTTCCAAATTAACCCATTCTAGAGCGGAGGGGGGGAAATTCTATGCCAAGGGGTATTCTTGTTTGAAGGCTTGTAAAATGATATCCAAGGGTTTTTTATACCATGTGCTGAGGGTTAAGGACCTAGAATACGAAACTCCTTCTATTGAGTCAGTCCCTGTTGTAAGGGAATATCTAGAGCTTTTTCCTAATGACCTTCAAAATATTCCTCCCGAACAGGAAATTGACTTTGGCATTGATTTATTATCGGATACAAATCCCATTTCAATTCCTCCATATAGGATGACTCTGACTGAATTAAAAGAGTTGAAGCTCCAACTCACAGATTTACTAGATAAGGGTTTTATACATCTAGTATTTTTTCCATGGGGTGCTCTGGTCGTGAAGAACAAGGATGGGTCTCTTAGAGTAAGCATTGATTATCACAAACTTAATAAGGTCACCATAAAGAAAAAGTATCCTCTCCCTCGAATTGATGATCAATTTGATCAACTCCAAGGTTCTAGATAATTTTCCAAGATTGACTTGAGGTCGGGATATCACCAGCTTAGGGTAAGAGGTGAAGATGTCCCCAAAACAACTTTCCAAACTAGATATGGTCACTATGATTTTCTAGTGATGTCTTTCGGGTTAACAAATGCCTCGGCGACATTTATGGACCTAATGCATAGATTTTTCCGAGATTGCCTTGACTCGTTTGTGATTGTGTTCATTGATGATATTTTTATATACTCCAAGAATGAAAATGAGTATGAGAGTCACTTGACGTTGTCCTTGCAAGTCCTCAAAGAACACCAGCTTTATACCAAATTTAGTATGTGTGAATTTCGATTGAGGTCAGTTCCTTTTCTTGGCCATGTTATCTCTGGTGAGGGTGTAGAGGTTGATCCGAAGAAGATGCATGCGTTCAGAAATTGGCCTAGACCTTTGACTCCCACCAACATAATAAGTTTCTTGGATCTAATTGGATATTATAGAAGGTTTGTTAATGGATTTTCGTCCATTGCTTCTCCTTTTACAACGTTGACCCAAAATAAGGTGAATTTTGAGTGGTTGGATGCTTCTGAAAAAAGTTTTCAAGAGTTGAAAGATAAACTTGCCTCCTCTCCCGTATTGACCTTAATGGAGTTGATGAAGGCTTTGTAGTGTATTGTGACGAATCTCGAGTGGGACTGGGATGTTTCCTCATGCCACATAACAAAGAGATAGCTTATGCTTCTACGAAACTCAAGAATCATGAGAAAAATTATCCAACTCACGATCTTGAGTTAGCTGGTGTAGTTTTTTCCTTGAAAATATGGATACACTAATTCTATGGTGTCCATGTTGATGTATATACTGAATATATAAGTCTTCAGTATGTGTTTACACAAAGGGAGTTAAATCTCCGACAGAGAAGATGGTTAGAATTGATGAAGGATTATGACATGAGTATCCTTTACAACCCTTGCAAGGGCAATGTTTTTGCTGATGCTTCGAGTCGTATGACTATGGGTAGTATGTCTCATGTGGAGGAAGAGAATAAGAATTTTTGAAAGATGTTCATAGACTGGCTTGCTTAGGCGTGATGTTAGAAGATTCTCCGGTTGGTGGTTTTATGGTCCATCATAACTCTAAGTCATCATTCGTTGTTGAGGTGAAATCTAAGAAACACCTTGATCCTCTATTAATGTAATTGAAGGAGTCGGTATTTGGTTAGATCAATGAGTCATTCTCCCAAGGGTATGGGGGATGTTGTTCATAGGTAGAAGGTAGATTATGTGTACCGGATGTTCATGGTTTGAGATCAAATTCTAGAAGAAGCCCATGGTTCTCGCTATTCTATACATCCGGGTGCCACTAAAATGTACATGACCTTAGAGAGGTCTACTGGTGGGATGGTTTAAAAAGGGACATAGAAGAGTTTGCTGCTAAGTGTCCAAATTTTCAATATATTAAAGCTGAGCATCTTAAACTTGATGGTTTAACCCAAATCATGGATGTTCCTACATGGAAGTGAAAATCCATCAATATGGATTTTGTTATTGGGTTGAGTCGAACCTGGAGGAAAAATGATTTAATGTGGGTTATTGTAGATTGGTTGACCAAATCTGCCCATTTAGTCTTGTTAAATCTACTTACACCGCCGAACATTATGCAAGAATCTACATTAATGAAATTGTGAGTCTTCGTGGTATTCTTTTGTCCATCATTTCGGATAGGGGTGGCTAATTTACATCTCTTTTTGGAAAGGTTTCAAAAGGGTTTAGGTACTCAAGTGAAAATTAGCACCGCTTTTCATCCTCAAACAGATGGTCAAGCGGAACGCACCATTCATACCCTTGAAGATATGTTAAGAGCCTGATTTATTGACTTCAAAGAGAGTTGGCATGGTCAGCTATCATTTATTGAGTTCTCCTACTACAATAGTTACCATTCAAGCATCTTCATTGAACCTTTTGAAGATCTTTATTTAGAAGATGTAGGTCTCCGGTAGGATGATTTGAGGTTGGTAGGTCCTTGCTCCTTGGTCCTAAGATAATCTATGAGACTATAGAGAAGGTTTGAATCATAAGAGATAGATTCAAGACAACCTATAGTTGGAAATAGTCTTATGCCGTCAATAGAAAAGAGACCTTGAGTTTTAAATAGGTGATCATATCTATCTTAAGATTTCAACTAAGAAAGGGGCGATGAGATTCAGTAGAAAGGGGAAGGTATGTCCTAGGTATGTTGGTCCTTATGAGGTTTTACAGTGGGTTGGAAAAGTTTACTATGAGATAAAACTACCTAATGAACTATATTTTTTTCATCCGGTGTTTCATGTTTCAATGCTCAAGAAATACGTAGGCAACCCGATGTCCATTATGTCTATTGAAGGTTTAGGTGTGGATGAGAACCTCTCCTATGAAGAGGTTCAGGTTGAGATCCGAGATCGCGAGGTCAAGAAGTTTAGTAACAAGGAGGTTGCCTCCTTATAAGTTCTATGGAGGAACCATCTTGTTGATGGTGCAACATGGCAGGCCAAAGCTGACATGAAGTTGCGTACCCTCATCTTTTTACTCCTTGAGGTTAGACATTCCTCTAAAAAAAGGAATTTATAAATAAATATGAAATTGACTTGCTTACTAAATAGGTGCATGTTTTGGTAAAAGTTGTACCAATTTGAGTTTTTGGAAAATGCCTTCATACTCTATTCTTGAACTTATATGAAATGTGTATGCATGTGTCTTCTTGAGATTTTGCTGTTTTGTTGTTGTCTTGAGAAAAATGATAGCATGGAGACTCTTTGTTGTACTTTGAGTTCATGTTAGTAATGAGGAGTTAGTTCCTAATTATGTGATGTGAAATATTGAAGATCTTACATGTTGTGCATCATGAATCGAGTTGCTATGCGTAATGTTGTAGTATGTATTGAAGGGATTTGAGAAGTACTCCTATGAGATGTGACTCATTATGATTTTATGTTGTTGTTGGTTGGTCTTCTAGTATTGAGTCTATACTTACCCTCCAAAAGAATTTAGTGTCATTCGAGGATGAATGTTCCTAAGGGGGGGATAATGTAGCACTCCAGAAGTTCCATGACTTGGACTAGAGCTTAACCTATTGAATAATAGTTAAAATGATGTTAACAGACCTATATTAATGTAATAAAATCATTTATAAAATGTATATCCAAAACGATAATGAAAGACCTTGACGTTCGGAAACTAGCTAAATTGAACTAGTTGACGTCCCTCTGTTTAGTGAAGGTTTGAGAGTGTCAAATGAACCAAAACTTGTAAAAAGACTTTATATAGGTAACATGTAGTACAAAGGGTCCAAAATTCGTGTGAGGACACCCTAAGGACCACCCAAAGGGTCCTTGATGAGGACCCCAACATGGGCAGGCAGGCTGCCAAAGTAGCCTGCTAGCCGGCAGATTTTGAGGGGCTGCTGTGCGACACGCAGCCCACACGAGGCCCACTGCCTCAAGAAAATTTTGGAAGTAAGAATTGGTTGTCTGCCTTTCAATGCGGATCTGACAGGAGGCTCACTGCCTCGACCCAAATATCAGAAAAATGGAATTGTAATTGGCCCCGCGACACGCAGCCACCTCCCAGATTCGCTAAAGTCATATTTGAGGTACTTTAACTTCAGCAAAAAGACCAATTTAAGTGAAGGGTATTTTGGGTATTATATGGGAAGACTTTACAATGTTTATAGGTCTGTTTTAGACCACTTTTACACACTTCAAATTAGATCAAACGAATTCCTCCCATCTCTCTCAAGAACGCTAGCTTTTTCAAACTTCATTGATAAACAAGAAAAGCTTAAGGAAGAAGACAAAGACTTCAAGTTTTTCAGTCCAAATTCATGGATTATTCGTCAATTAGGTATGGGTTTTTTACCCTTGGGATTCCTTTCCCCAAGAGGTCCTTTCAAAGATGATTTTCAAGAATTCAATTCCTAGGGTTTTTACTCTACAAAACGGGTTTTTTTTCATAACTCTAGATTTAAGAGTTTTGATGAAGTATAGTTATTTTCTATGGTTAATTAAGTATGTATTGTTGCGTATTTGACTTGTAATGTTTGAATATCGTATGAATCATGTTCCTCCTATAAATGATGGTTTCGATTGGGTTATATCTACTACTTGATAACATGTAAACATTGGGATTGGAACTATGACTTGAATAAACTCTTAAGTGACCCTTTCCCTTATCCTTAACTACGGATTGATCTTGCATATGAATTTAAGGGTTGGTATTTCTTATGTTATTGAGTATTTCACTATGTTGTTGGATGATTGTTATGTATTAAACATAAATCCTTGATAAAGGTTCTTGGAATCAAGAGGTAAGTCTTCTAAAGTCGTAATTACTCTATGATATTGATATTATCTTACAAATCATTTTATAATGGTATTGAAGTAGATATGATTAATCTATGTATATATGTTGGGCTATGACTACGTTAAACATGATATCATGATAAGAATATGATAATGCAAGTGATGATGTTGATCATGTATGCCTTACACACTATGATTATAATATGTTAGTCTCACAAATGAAGGGGGTTATGATGAAAGAAAATTCTCATCTAAACCTAAAGATCTTATGATCATGTTTATACAAAGAGTTAACTCCTATGACTTTCGATATGATTTATGAATAAATGATGACTTCAAAGGTTATTATTAAAAAGACTCAAGCTTAGCACCAATGGACTAGATATTAGAGGCGTCCCTTCCCTACTTGGAAGGTAGGTTCATAACAACTCTCATAAGATAGAGGCTCCAATGAAGTGTGGAACTATTGGTATCTAATATATCTACTAGTTCTTGAACTATGTTGCCACCATAGGATACTAGCTAGTGGATCCACCTAGAAATCTATGTCATGTTTGTTTCTACTTTTGCCGGTAGACCACCTTCTTTTTGTGTGGGGTTTCATGACACCAGATTCCATTTTTATCTCACATGGTCTTATGTTGCCTAAGGTGATTATTCTCTCAAGTAAAATGGACAAGTAAATGGACATTGACTAGGGTTACTTGAGGAGTCTACTTAGTATAGGTAGGGGTGTGGGACTCTTCATAGACATTGCACAAGTTGACTCTAAGGGAAGTCCTAGGAGACTGTTCTTATGTAATATGATAACAAGAAATGTATAATGCTTATTATTCATGATGTTACTCTAATAATGTTGGTTATGGTGATGAACTTGTTATTGGTCTATATTGCTATATGAGATGATGACTATTTATACTTCGAGTTATATGAAGCAAAGATTTACTTATGTTCTCCTATCTTGTCACTTGTTTATATGGGGTTATGGGGCTTCACATGATCATTGAACTTGTAGGTTTGGGAGGGCATCTTCGGTAAGTGTTTTGTATGTTATGTATATATGATCCATTGAATATGAAATGTTAATAAGACTCTATGATAATATTTCTTTGATTATGATTGTGTTTCATGTTGATGGAATCCATCACTTGTATATGCTCTATGGTATGTGCATTGAAGACTCTCATATGACTTAGCATGCTTTCCAAAGAAATGGTCCTTTTACATGCATTTCCTTATATGTTTATGTGCATATACCCATACTTAGTACATTTGGCGTACTAAGCCCTTTCTTTACATTACTACAATTGTAGGGTCCAGCCACTGAAGATTAAGAAGGTCAATTGAAGAAGCTTAGAACTCTTTCTCCAAGTCTTGGTAGGTCCTCATGTTCAGGGATGCTATCTTTTCATCATTCTAGATTTTGAAGACTTTAGTGGTTTTTAAGAATTCTCTTTATTTTGTTTTATATTCTTTGGATTCTATTTCATTAAGGCCTATATGGCATCTTGACATTTTATTGACTAAGTTCAACTTATACTCTTTAGATAGTTTTTATGTGAGACACGTTTTAGAATAATGTATGTATGTTAATATGTTGGTACAAGTAAAACGTATGGAAACTTCAATGATAGAGATCTAATTATACCTCAATATGTACCTAAGTATGAAGTATTAAATTTTCCCACAAATTTTAACTGAGGACATACTATGACGAACGCTAAGGGCTTGTCTGAGTCTTCTGAGAGGTTTCCCCCGCCGATCGCATCTGAGGGGTGCTCTTCGGATGTGACAGATATTCTATAAGGTTCAATATACCGGGGACTAAGTTTCCCCTTCTTACCTTACATCATCACACCCTTCATGGGTGAGACTTTTAGATACACCCAGTCATCCACCTCAAACTTCAATGGCCTTATCCTCACATCTGTGTAGGACTTTTGATGACTCTGTGCTGTTTTCAATTTTTCTTGAGTCACCTTGACTTGATCCATGGCTTGTTGAATTAGGTATGGTCCTATAAACTCTACTTCACCAACCTAAAACCACCCAAAAGAGATCTTCATCTTCACCCATAAAGAGCTTCATATGGAGCCATTTGGATGCTCGAATGATAAATGTTGTTTTAAGCTAACTGAATAAGTGGTAGGTGATCATCCCAACTTCTTTTGAAATCGATCACGCTAGCCTTCAACATATCTTCTATGTTCTGGATAGTACTCTCTGCTTGTCCATCCGTCTGAGGATGAAAAGCAGTGCTCAAGTTCACCTTCGAACCCGAACCTTTGTGGAAAGACTTCCCGAATTTGGGCCATAAATTGTGCACCTCTATCTGAAATGATTGTTATTAATACCACATGAAGTCTCACCACTTATATAATGTACAACTTAGCATAATCCTCGGCCAAATAGGTAGTCTTTAACGGCAAAAAATGACCTGACTTTTTCATTCTATCGACAATCACCCAAATTGAATCATGCTTCATGGAAGACCTTCACAAGCCTGTGATGAAGTCCATATTAATCACCTCACATTTCCATTCACGAAGTTATATATTTTGAGCCAGACCTCCCAGCCTTTGGTGTTCTACGTTTACTTGTTGGCAATTTGGGCATTTGGCAACAAACTCGACAATGCCCTTATTTATGCCTTCCCACCAGTTTACCTCGCTCAGATCGCGATACATCTTTGTGGAACCCAGATGAATGGAATATTTGGAGCTATGAGTTTTCTCCATGACCCTTTCTTGGAGTCCATCAACCCTAGTACACAAAACTTACCTTGATACTTCAACACATCGTATTCCCCTTGTTCAAAATCCAATACTCTTCGCTTATGAACATCTTCCTTCAAGTCAAGCAAAATAGGGTCTATATATA
>NC_028645.1:12983442-13091652 GCF_001406875.1 Solanum pennellii | reverse complement strand
TATATATATATATATATATATATATACACACACACACATACACACATATACATATAGGACTCACCATAGATTTCCCTTCAAGAGTTACTTGTGCAATGCATAGGTAAAGTTCCATTCCTTTACCTACTCTAGGTAACATCTTTTAGGTAGTCCTAGTTAGTGTTCATCTTCTTATTTCCATTGTTCATTTTACTTTCGGGAAACTTCTCCATAACCGACATTAGACAATGTGAGCTAAATATGGAATCCGGTGTCAGCCCCTCACACCGAAAGGAGGGCATCCTACTTTCCATGTTAGAATATCAACATCATCATAGAATATAGGTGGATCCACTTTATAGGGTTCCTATGGGGGAACATAGTTAAGGAACTAGGAGTCTTTTACTAGAAACCTTCTTTATGCTAACTAGTATTGTAGTTTATCATTAACATCCTTCATTCATACATTCATGTGTGTGTACACATGCAAAAGCCTTTCACATAAACACCTTTAGACAACACATGTTCATACTTCATTAGTCATATACTTTTCATGCATAATAAGGGATAAAGGTGCATAAGAGAATTATACTTTCAATTGACATTATGAACATATCATAATTATAGTGATGCATGATATGTGTGTATATGCGCATATTGGTCCTCATGATCACATAATAGAAATATAATTGATATTTAAGAAACCACCCTTCAAAGGATCACCACACATTACAATATTCCCAAGTCATGAACAACTCACATATAGAACATTTAGGGACTATTGACCACACACTTACATTTCATCGTAGGAGACAAAAGCACATTAAACATTGAATAGACAACTCCTATCATGTAAAGGATCACATATTCATAGAGGGTTATATAGGTAGGGGTTATTCTAAAATAGAAGTTATCACAATCAAGCATGTAGACCATACCTTGCCCTAAAATCATCATCCACATTATACTTCACATTATCAATACACCTAAATCATGATACTAGTATTGAGGACTACATATATAACCTTCATACTCATGATCATCATAGAACCCAGTATACTTTACATCCATTTCCCTCAAGGCCATGATCACCACATGTATAGATAGACAAGAAGTAAACACCACCATTATAAGTGGACCAAACCATACAATATCAATTCCAATAATATAGAATAGAAGTTAGGTCAACCTACCAATTCTCCAAGACATGATCATCTTAGATCAATCCTCAATAATTCATAATATATTGATATAGATAGCAATAACATTCAACAATATATAACAGTATAAGCATAATTCAATTAACATCTAATCAACATCACAAAACCCACTTTATAGGCCAAATTGAGGGATTTAGGATATCATGAGTTCTTCAGGGAATAACTTTGAAAATCACCTTAAAAACATTGTTTAAAAATAAATTAATCATTAGAATGATTTGAAAACCATTTGACAATGAACCCATGGTTAGATTGGAAATTGCGAATTATGATCTTAGAAACACTTTGAAAAATCATTGATAGAACTCCTTAGATTAAAGTTTATCCAAGGATTAAGGGTTACCATACCTTAATACAATAAAATCCCACGAAATTTTGAAAGGAACACACTTTGAAATCAATCCCCTAGCTTGATCTTGAGCTTGGTCTCCAATAGAGTCCTAGAGAGAGATTTATTTGAGAGGGAAAAGTTTAATCTGAAGAATGAATTCTAATTTGGGGTTTCAAGGACCTAAAATAGTGTAAATAACCGTCCACTCTCTAATTAGAACGTGGAGTGAATTTATCAATTCACCCCACACTTGGCCAAGACATTACATTAGACTATAGGTGCCATCGACGGGCAACATTGACATAGTGTCAACTAGACGACGGCTAATCCTTGTGCTCCATCATCTAGGGGGATAAGATCCACGACTAAGTCTGGAGACACGCCTCCTTTTGATGGGGTGTCGTTTATTTGAGAGGGTGTCAAATGCAGTCGTCAAAGAGACTGTTTTGGCAGCCTCTGGGCAAACTTTTTGTTCCTCCTCAAGGACCCTTAAGGGTGTCCTTGGAGAGTAGTGCCCGGACATTTAGACCCTAACATGACCATATAAATACTAGGGTCCCCTCCTATCATTTTAGACTCCAAACAACACCTTACGATAAGACAAACATACAAAGTCACACTAGCACACAAATGACTAGTTTCCGGAAGATGTGGTCATCCCTTGACATTTGACCTCAATCCTCTTCAAAACAACCATTACAAGGTGTGACACACTTATAAATAAGTTATTAACTCTTAAAATACATGTGAGGCTCTAGATTATCCTAGTTCATTTTGAGATTGTAAAAATATTTTCCACTTGGGAAAATTCATCCTTGAATGACACTTAAAACAATTCCAATATTTTAAAGGACTTAATGACCCATTTAGCAGCTCACAACACACATCATAACACAATATAATAGCGAATGCACCAAACTTACAAGGAACTCCAACTTCATATATTATGCACCAAATGCAACATAAGCAAGTAGAAACTTTATTCACTCACTTCTAATGCATCAAGTACATTGAAGATTCTCATGTTGATAGGAGGTACTTCCTTATCATGACCTTTACTTTCCATATTATCAAAAGCTCAATATGTAATAACCTTTAAATTACACATTGGTATGTTCAATATTTTAATTCATGAGGCAAATAAGTAACTCCTACTAAATTCACATAAGTCATGAGTAATGTAGATCAATAAGATATTTATCATTTAGAAATAATACCATCAAGGACATACATAACATCTGCATGTTTAGATATTAAGATGCACAACAACATGAGAAACATGCACTATATCAAAATCCCTTTTAATGCAATAACAATCTTCCGAAATATCACTACAACAAATTCGATTATCAGGGAAAAATAATTTTGTTATTAATAAATCATATTTCATCACTAAAAATATTGTGTGACAAAAAATAATTTGTCACTCAGTCGTCACAAGATGTGTGTCTCTAAAAGTATACAAAGACAGTTTAGTGCTTCGTCGTTAAAAGTATTATATTAACTACAAAAAAAAAACCGATCCCAAATGCTTAAGCATTTGTGACAAATTTATTTGTTGTAAAAAGTATATTTTTTGTAGTTAATAGTATACTTTGTCACTAAAAAGTTTATTATTACCGACAAAATTATATCGTCGCTAATTATTTTATTTCAATCAGTGACAGAATCAATTGTGTCTAAAGTTATATGCATTTTTTAGTTGAAAAAAAATTAATTTCGTCATTAATGGTATATATTTTTTATACAAAAAATTATTTTGTTTTTAAATGTATATATATGATCAAATTTGAAATTATAAAAATGATTTATATATATATATATCATTTTTATAATGTATATATCTCCCGTATCTCAATTTTTTTCAACCTTGGCCAAGAGCTCGCACATTATGTTGCCTTGGGTAGTCGAACTCACAACCTTAAGATTGGAAGTGAAGAGTGCTTACCATGAGACCAACTCTCTATTGTTGTTCATTTTTGTTTTATTTTGTACTTTATTCAATTTTTCAAATTTAAGTTTTGTAGAAACAATATTTTATATGATTATTTATACTCATACACAAATGCATGAAATTTACCACCCACAATTCATTCAAATGTAGATTATAATTTAATTAAATTGTGCATTTTAAATATCTTTAAATATATTCAGTACGATTTTGACATTTTATTTATTTATTGTTGTAAGTTTTACAAATTATTCATTACAATAATAAATTTATTTAAAATCAAACTTTTGATTTTATTAACAAAATGAATAATCAGTTCAAGTTGAACATCGATACGAATAACTATAGTACTTCATCATAATATATTTGAAATCCTCGTTATTTCATTTCTTTTATTTGTTCTTTCATTTTTTAGTTTATTTCAATTTTCACAGTGATGGGAAAAGTTAATATGAATTTATGAAATATGCTGCACCTTTGCAAAGGCTAAGTTTGTAAGTCGATGTTATTTTTGTACAACTAATCTACATACGTGTGTGTTTTTACTATTATATATACACATATTTATAGACAGAAGCATATAGAGTGACTTAATCTATGTAGTTTACCAATAACAAATAAATAGACATGCACAAAAATCCGCACAAAGACTTGAGAAATTATTTTCATTATCGTGCTTATCAATGAAAGTGTGTCATATAAAAAACAAAAGTACTAAACTAAAAAATATGAGTGATTTAGTGGTAGATCCGTTCCCACTCACAATACTTACAACCCGAATTGTACTTTCAAATGATGCATTTTATAATTGTCTAATTTAAGAAAATTGATGTATTTGAACTTTTTCATTTTTACAAAATCGACCAAATTCATTGGTTTTAATATTTTCACTTGTTAATTAACGAATGGACTATGTCTACTTCTTATGAAGCACTTGTATTATTCCTTTAGTAAGTTGTCAGTTGTAATTATGAACAATTGTAGCAAAAAAATTGTATTTAGCTATGCATGTTTTTCATAGCAAATAGTTTAATCATTCAGTACATATTGTAAGTCGTCGCTATTTAACACCTTACATATTTTGTGACAATTTTTTTGTTGTCACTAAATCATAGATTCATTAGAGAAAATAAAATGTTTGTTACCTATTATTCATATTGTTAGTGACGAAATAAATGTCATAATAAAATATAAATTTTCATAGCTAAAATTTATAATATTTAACTACGAACTCTATTTTGTGGATATTATTGCAACATATTTTTAGATGAAATATTTTGTGTCCAAAATTTAATAAATTATAAGACTAAAAATATTTTGTCATGAATTAGATTCATTATTATTGACGAAATAATGTGTCACTTATAACTTTAAATTCTTGACTAACACTATTTATCAAATGACGCCAATTGATTTTTTTATGAGAAACTTTAGTGGACAAAACATTACTACGGATTTTTAAGTTTCGTCACTAAAAGTATGTGTCTCATATTTATGCACGATAGGTAAATTTTGTCACTAAAAGTGAATAATTAGTGACGAATTTGATATCATAGTTTGTCATGAATTACATACACTATTAGTGACAAAAGAAAATGTCACCGATAACTTTAAATTTGTGACTAACACCACTTAACAAGATGACCCCAAATGATTTTTTGGTGTGGAACTTTAGTGGATAGAACTTTGCTATGAATTCTTCTGTTTCGTTACTAAAATTATGTGTCTCATATATTTAAGAACCAAAAGTAAATTATGTCACTAAAAGCGAATAATTAGTGATGAATTTGATGTCGTAGGTAATAATTACGTAGTTATATATCATATTTGTTGTACTGTATGCAAAAAATATAGTCATTTAATATATGGATAACATATGGAGAATATGCAACTTATGCTCATATGCAAGACTCCAAACACATGGACAATCTACTAGGAATTCTTTGGTTTCAAGGTTGAGTATGAATAGAAGGAAAAGAGAGGGATATCAACAACCTTACTACTCAACTCATCATACCCCACTTAGGGTAAACCCATCAATGAGAACTCATCTCATCGAAGATAACATTAATTTACCAACCCGTCTAATCAAGCCTCAAATCCCCCTTTTGGGATCAAATTTACGCAAAACCTTTTTAACATCACCTCATTCCACTCTAAATAAGGAATCATTTCTCACTAAATCTTTACTCAAACTCTATTAGGTGAGGATTTCAAAAGATTAAATATAAGTATCTAAATCACTTCACTTCAAATCCACCATAAAGTGATTCTCAACATGGAGAAGTTCAAGGAAACTCAATGTAGGAACATTAGGATCACTTAAAACTTACCATCTAGGCACCTTATCCCCCACTTGGGGTGAGCTAATCAAATCTTCATCACTTCATGACCTTAAATACCATGGTCGAGGCAAGTAAATATTAAACCTCCATTCTCCTCACATAATATGATTTTACACCATTGAGGATTCCTTATAAAAATGAGCTTACCAATTAAACATCAATCAATACTACCCAAGAACCACTATCCTCCTAGTCTATCACCTAAAGGAATCTCATAAAAATCAAGTTAGGTGACACTATCCAACCACATGAGGCCTTAACTACCCCATGAATACCAATGGCAACTCCTTAAATTGATCAAATTCTAATACCAAGCCATAAAAAGTAAATAGTTCTGAATTTAATCCTACAAGGTTCATCACCTTAGGTAGTTCATCTATAGCCTTTTGAGAATCTCCCTCTAACGTAGGACTGGAGGAATCCCGGATTCTAACCAAGCATAAAACACATATGTTGGAACTCTTGAGATCAACTTCCAAATTTTTAGAGATTTAGGGTCACCATCCTCTCTAGCGAATTCTTAGGGAAACATAGAAGAGATTTGGCCATAGAAGCCTCTTTCTTTTCTTTCAGTACTAGAGCAAAATAACTTCTTTGGACTAAGGGGTACATACATCTGTCTAAGTCAACCTTAGGGCAAAGCATAATCCCAACTTATTGAATAAAACCCTTTCTCTCCTATTTCACATTCTTAGGATACGTTCATATACGTACTAATCAACTAGTCATATGGGTTCTCCCTTTACCTAGCATACTTCACAATTACCTTACAAGCTAAACACACTACCTTCCCTTCTTAGGAGTAAGCCTATACAAGAACTCAAATCCAACACAAGGGCAATTATGAAGAATTACTCATATAACAAGGAGTCAACTTTCATCTCTCACCATACATATATCACATTCCTCCAAAACGCCTCAAGTCTAAACCATGACTTTCTACCATCATTGCACATAACCGTAAGGTAACACATCATTCTAAAAGGATATCACTCAACCATAAAAACTCTTATCATGGCTAGAAATACATTACAACACATCTTAAAATAATACCTCAACTCTCATATGTCACATATACCCATAATTGGCATCACATCGAAAATCTTCCAAATCCACCTTGACATACACTCATCTAGTCACAAAACCATAATGAGCATAAAAACTCACATTTCTCCCTCAATACTTGAGACATCACCCTTCCAAGAAATCACATCTAAAAGACCATAGGACAAGGGAACATAACAAAGAGATCATATAGAGTTAATTTCTATGGCACGTCACAAGAGTAATGAAGAAAGTGAAACTCCTATTGTCTTATAGCCTCTCCCTCATAGATGTGTCGCGGCTCACACCGATGTACAAGACTCTACTAGAGCTAGGATTATGATACTTTGAACCCTAAAACCACTTTCTATAACCTGATGCTTTGATACCAAGTTTGTTACGACCGGGAAATACCCCCTAGAAGTAACACAGCGTACTTGACCTCTCGGAGGTCTTATACAAGCCCTTAGCATTCATTCATCGCTTTGTCATAAAATTAGCAGAGAATTTAAAACTTTTGCATAACATAATAACAATAGTAAAACATCATTTCATTTAAAATCATAAGTACATAGTTTAGACACTAAGTCTCGTCTTGCCATCTAAGACACAATACCAATAGAATATGGACACATCTTTAACAATAAAAAAGAATATTTCTATGCTACTACGTGAACTTAATTTAAACTCTTGACATGAAGGTTCTTGAATAATTAAGGACACACTTGAACTTGGGAATATTAATCCAAGCTCCTCATTCAATGAAAGGTCCTCTAGCCATCACCACCTAAACTTTGTGTAAAAAGATGAAGAAGAATGGTATTAGTACAAGAATGCACTATGTATGATAACCATGCAAAAACATGATTTAAAGAGGACATTTAGTTATAAACCATGCATCATGCCTTTATAGTAAAACTTCATAATTAAGCACAATATAGTTCAAATACATTATAAAGACATGGATATCATTCATAACAACATATAAAGCCATTTTTTCTACATAGAAGACACATTCTTCATAGCATTACGCTTTTTTTTACCTTAACTCCTTTACCTAAAGCAACCATTTAAGTAATACTTAGTGCAATGCGTGAATAGTGTCCTATTTCTCCATTCATACCAAAGTATATTCTTAAGGTCAGCAAGGTGAACTGTCATTCAACCTTCATCAATTTAGGCATATACATTCATAAGGAAATAACATATTATAAAACACAACCTTCACATAAGAACCATAACCTAAGACAACACCAAGTCACACTAGTGAAATGTGCAAGTAGCATCCCATAATATTATTCACACCAATTGTTCCTATGAAGTCACCCTAGACGTAGGCACATCACATTCAATATAATACAACACATGCATTTAATTTTTGACGTAAACCGACAAACTTCATAGACTTCATATAAGAACTCATTCATTTATCACATCATGGTCATTATCCATTTATTCTTTATGCATGTATCAAAATAACATGCAAGTCAATACTAAAAATATCACCCTCATGAATCAATAGTCAACATTGAATATTTAGAGTTTGTTTCATTAACACATCATAAGACCTTACTCAAAAACCCAATCTAAGTATACTAGTGCAATGTATATGTGAAGACCTATAACCTCACACGTACCAAGTAAACAAAAAAAGAGATCACAAGAATTGCCACTTACTTCATACATCAACATGAAAATTATAACCAACAACATGCATACTAAGTAAGACCTTCATCATGTAGACCCAATAGGACCAATACTATGCATACTTGAGCAATGCAAAGGTAAAGTCTCATTCCCCTACCTACATTAAGCAACATCACTTAGGTAGTCCTAGTTAGTGTTCATCTTCTTACTTCAATTGTTAATTTAACTTTCGGTAAACTTCTCCATAACCGAAAGTATACCATGTGAGATAAACATGGAATCTAGTGTCAGCCTTTCACACCGAAAAGAGGGCATCCTACTTGCCAAGGTAGAAAATGAACATCATCATAGCATCTAGGTGGATCCACCTTCTAGGGTTCCTATGGGGGAATTTAGTTAAAGAAATAGGAGTCTTTTACTATTATCAGGATCCACCTAATGATAGCATTGGGGGAAGCTTCCTCGTGAAGAGACCCCACCCCTCTCATTGTTAAGTTCGCTAGGTGCTAAGCTGAATTCCCATTTTGAAGAGACTTTAAGTCTTTCGTAAACATAAGTTTATATAATAGGTCTTAGGATATTAAACCATCATATAACATGTACGTATCTCATAGGTTATATAATGAGAATTTCCTTACATAAAAACCCAACATCACGTAAGAATGTCCTTTCAAATAACCTTAACATCAATAGTATAGTCTAGTTTATAATAAAGTTGCAGAAAATTTTCAATATACTCCTATTCACTATTTTACCATCAACATCCTTCATTCATACATTCATATGTGTGTATACGTGAGAAAGCCTTTCACATAAACACCTTTACACAATATGTAATATCCCAAAAATCACCTAGGTGAACTATAGACTAACACGGTTTTCATGATGTTATAAAGTCTTAAATTTATATATAATGTGTTATTGAGGAAGTGTTTAAGATTTTAGGTGCATTCGAAGTCAAACGCAAGGGACGACTAAAACATTCAACGACTAAGTCACCTATGTGCCTCATATGTTGTTCTATGTGTTTAGGTGTGATTCATGAGGTTATAAGGTCCCTAAATGAGTTATTATGGTTTATATAGGAAGTGTGTAAAGTTTTGTGAAGTTTGAAGGTCAAACGTCCAAAAATGTCCAAGACGTTCGAAAGTTTTACCTTGAAACGATCTTGTCTGTTTATGCATGTTTCGTCGAGTTTTACGTGTTAGTTTTTGATTAAATTCATGTGAGAGGTCCTAAACTAGTCTAAAATCATGTTTGGGTTTGAAACATCTGGTAAAAAATCTCCAAGGACCATCCAAGGGTCCTTGAGGAATGACCCAACGTTTGTGCCAAAGACTGACCAAGAAAGCCGACCAACGGATGGCAATCGACGCCTAGTGGATCAATAGGCGACCCGTCGGTGGTGTATTATCGATTGGGACTTAGTCAGTTGAGAGGATATACCAAAGTCGAGTCTCCGAACCAAACGACGGGATTACAGGATGGTCCGTTTATGGACAAACGGTCCGTCAACTGCCAACCGTCGATGGAACTGTCCCTGCGCGCAACTTCACTGTTAAGTGAGGGGTGAAGTTGTAAATTCACCCGACTTCTAAATAATAATATTGGTGGATATTTAAGGGTATTTTGGGTATTTTAAATGTGTTTATAAGCCTAAAACACTTAGAAGATTTCATTCATCAAAATCGAAAACCCAAATCTCCTAGAAATTTCTCTAGAACTCCGTTGTAGCCAAAAATCAAGGAAGGGATTGGATTGGATAATTGAGTGGAGATTCTTCATAAAATTGAAGAACGGACAAGGGCCTAAAATACCCTTAAACTATTGAAAATGGTACAAAATTAACCTTCATCCACCTATTGGCTCGAAAATGCCCTTTTCATCCACCTATTGGCTCCAAAATACCCTTGTCATCCACCTTTGGGTTCAAAATTGACCATTTTTTAATTGTTTTAAAATTAAACTCTTTAGATATTTTTTTAAATACTGGGCGTTCAACTATTAATTATAAATTTAATTTATTGATATAATTTATAAACCAATCCACTACCCACTCATTACTAACTAAACCTCACTCAATTAATAATTCAATTATAATATCAAAATAGTCATAAACACTACTAAAACACGATGAAATTATAGATTACTGAAAATGACATTCAAAATTATTGGAGTCCTAATCGAAGCCCCAATTAAATTTAGGTTGAGCCGCTTATTTAGGAGGACACTTTCTTTCAAAATTGAATTAGAAATTTATGATTAAAGGTAAAGATATAATACATCCCGAATTAATTCATGCACTTTTTTAAAATATAATTTTATAAATATTTATGATTTATTTCAAAACCTTTAATATATTATTTTGAAAAAAAGTTACCTATGAAGTAACATCTCATAATTGAGACTTTAAGAATAATTAAGATGAACATAGTCAGACTTTTAAGTTTATCGGTGATTTTTATGTAGCCACTTGAATGTATGATAATTTACTTCTATATTTTTTTTTTAGAAACACTCAATTGGCAGTAGCTTGCATTAATTATGTGACTGGTTCATTAATTTAGAGGGATTTAATTAGTAATGGGTGGGTAGTGGATTGATTTATAAATTACACTAATAAGTTAAATTATAACAAATAGTTGAGCGCCACGTATTTTAAAAAATATTTAAATAGTTAAAATATAAAACCGTTAAATAAGTGGTCAATTTTGAACAAAAAGGTGGATGACAAGGGTATTTTGGACCCAATAGGTGGGTGGGAAGGACATTTTCGAGCCAATAGGTGTATGAAGGGTAATTTAATACCATTTTCAATACTTTGAGGGTATTTTAGGCCCTTTTCCGATTGAAGAATTAGCTTCATTGAGTTATAGATTTTTTATTCTTGAAACTCGATTAATCAAGGAGACCAACTTTCAAAAAAGTTTCCTAATGTTTTCAAAAATGAATTGTCCAATTTCATGATCTTTCCATGGGTTCTTAAATTAAAGGGTTTTAAGAATTTTATATTGATTAAATTTTTATTAATTTGATGATTTTAACTCAATTATTCTATGAACCCATGTAATTGATGAACCCTAGTTGTTGTCTAAGTTATGGGTTAAGTGATATTGATCTAATGTTTATGAATTCTAGTGTAGTTTTCTATGGGCTATCAAATGATGTAAGAATTGTATTCAATTAGTGTATAGGTTGTATTATATTTATAGATATATGTTAAATTAATCTAGTTTCATTGAGTATTATTATTTATTTATTGACTTTTTTGTTATGGCCATGGGTAAGGGCCTTGTGGTATTGAATTGGATGGGTTAGCATTGGATTGAAGTGTTGAGGATGGAGTGGTGGTACGCTGCTCTAATTCCTTTATTTTAGTATTATTAGACTTCAATTATGTTATAATTGGTATGGTCCACTTATGGTGCCGGTGTTATGTGTTTTACTTGCAAGTGATGTGGCTTTGTTAGTGTTACTTTATGTATTATAATGATTATGGCCTTGTCGACAATTACTTGAAGTAATGTAATTATTTTTTAGTTGATTATTTGAAGTATGATAATTCCTATCTACATGATAAGTAATGTGAAAGTATGTGTGTTCTTCTATAGATTCTATTTAGGTGATCACGTTAAACTATGACTATGTCTGTGTGTGTGTAGTCTTAGGGTTGATGCATGTTATTCCAACTTGACTATATGAGTCTATGATGGTCATATTGATGATGATATGATAGGATATAGTATGACATAAAGATTATAAGGGTTATTTCTATGTGCTCCTAGAATGACATGTAATATATGTCAAAGAAAAATATGTTATGTATTGTCTTGGTTGACTTGTGTCCCTTTCTTGATGCATGTATGAATGGGAATATGAGATCTCTTGAATTAGGATACTAAAGTCTGTTAGTCTATTATATATGAATGAAATGAGACCTTAAATGATGTTAAGAGGGTCCTCTATGTGAAACCTTGAACCTAGTGGTAACATTATGAATGTTGAAGTCCTAAGCTGTAATGGTATCCTTCAAGTAAACGAATGATAGACTTAAGGTTGTTCGCTTGAACGACATCATATCACACCTAAGGGAAGTCATGATGAGCTTCTTGTTGCCGTTGTAAGGTAGCCCTAGTGGACCTTTCTTTGGTAGGGTAAATTTGATTGGGTTATGAACTTGATATGGAACCCTTTGTATGAACCTTAAGTGTAAATTACTCTATGAGAACAAAGGCTAGCATCGAGCGAGTATGGTAAGGGAAGTAGTTCTAGTTAAAGATTAAGACTAGATCACAAAACACACCCTTCATATTCCTTAACCATGTGCCTTCATGGGAAGTGTCTAAGTTCTACCATTGGCAAGTACACCGTCATTAGAGTAGGTTAGAACTTCGAATTCCATGTCTTGCTTTCACGGTCTATTTCAGTTATTGCCTATTCTAATCATATGGGATACCTACTAGCATTAGAGAAGTTTTATGAAGTTTAGGTGGTGGTATGGGACGCTATCTAGACATTTCACAATAGGCTTTGAAGGTGTCAGTTAGATACCCTAGGTCTTCTCCAAGACCATAACTTGAATGTACTTTATGTGTTGAATGTCTCCTAAATGAACTAATGAATGTAATGACTTAAGTTAATAAAGTATGCTCAATGAATAAGTACTTATCAAGAGTAGATAAGGGTTTTGTCTATTTAAGGTGTGAAGGGGGCAATAAGAATGGTCACTTTGTATCTTACCTAGATGAGTCTTAAGAATGACTCTAGTTAGCAAAAATGTTTGTAAAATGTAGACATGATATAAACTTAGGTAGTCTTAAAGATTATTTAGGTAGTCTTGAAGAGGTCAATCATGAACTTTGTCTTCTCTATTTGCTTAAGTAAGTCTTTTGATAGCCTTTGGTAAGAGAATGTCATATTATCTATATGTTGCTATGTTGAGTGAGAATGATTCTATCATAGGTAGTGTATATGATCTTTTAAGTGTGTGTATAAGGAATTGTATGGGCGGTTGCTTCACAACTCAATCAAGTGAGATTTAGAATCACCTTTGGTAGAGGAAATCTCATGTTCATATATTTGGTGTCTTGTAAGTATGTATGTGCCTCATTATAGGTGGTCTTGAGGATCATTTAGGCCAGCTTAGAGAGAGTGTATGGGCGGTCTGTCTTTGTGTTGCTTAAGTGAGCCTTAGGATAGCTTTTACTGGGCGAAGTATATGCTAAAAGGTGCTTAAGATAAAGTGAAGAGGTTTCACTGTAATAGAGAATAACATCATTGTACAGTGAATTGAGCTCACTGTAAGGTTGCTCTTAAAAATGCTATAACTTGACTAAGTGATTTCTTATGTGTTCCTAAGTTGATAAATGTTGTTCTTATGATTATAAAATGATTTTTAAATGAAAACATGCATATTTCTAATAAATGTCAGTTTTCATGTTTTCATGCATTAAGTCATACCTAGTACATGTGGTTGTACTAATGCATGCTTTCATCTATATCAATAGTTGTTTGTAGGTGAGGAGCATTTAAGAAGCAAGAGTTGGATCGTAGCATCTTTAATTGAAGTTGAAGTATGTCCTCAATTGACTCGAGGGCATAAATATATGTCTTTTATTTCCTTTGAAGTATTGTACAAGACTAAGTAATTCTATATTTTGAAGTATCGGCCGTGTTCCAAAGCATTCTCGTGTATTAAGTTTGGTGAGATTGAGACTTAGTATTTCCTATTTTTTCTAATGAAGGATGTTATTAAAGATATTTCTAATTTTTTGTGAAAAGTTTTAATTCCGCACTACTTTTTATTAAGTATATGCGATGAACGATACGAAAAAGGCATGTACAAGACCTCCTAGAGGTCAAGTACGTCGGTTTCAATCCGAGATTGACCCTATCTTCTAGGGTGTGGTTTTGGGATGTTACAACCTTTGTATCAGAGCTTAGGTTATGAAAGTAGTCTTAGGAATCAAAAAGTCTCATCAACTCACGTCTAGTAGAGTCTTGACCATCGTTGTGAGTCGCGACACATGTATAGGCGAGAGGCTATAGGGCGATAGAGTTTCCCATTTTTTCTACTCCTATGTCGTGCGGTAGAGTAAAATTTATGAGTACTCTCTTCTTATGGTTTTCTTTGTGTTTCTAGTAAGATGAATACGAGGAGGACACCGGCTAGGCGAGTTAGGCAAATAATGTGCATGAGGAGATTCCTCCTCAAGTTGAGAAAGTTCCTGAGGTGCTGAAGGTGTTCAAGGTGATCAAGTCCCTATTGTGGGAGGAGGTAATGATGTTCCGTTTGTTCCCCTGATGTTGAGTAATATTGATATTAGAGAGGCTTTGCTTGCTTTAGCCTGAGTTGTGACTACTTAAGCTAATTTAAGTATGGGGCCTAGGGTCAATGTTGTGGAGAGAACTATGACTTCTAGGTTAAGAGACTTTGTGAGGATTAATCCTCCTCTCTTTCTTGTCTCTAAGGTGGAAGAGGATCCCCAGGAATTCTTTGATGGAGTATACAATGTGCTGAGTGCTATGGTAGTTACATCTAGGGAGAAGTCACAATTAGCTTCGTATCAATTAAGAGAGGTTGCTCAAGTGTGGTTCACTCAATGGAAGGACAATAGGCCCTGGAGTTGGATCCTATTGAATGGGCAGAATTTAAGGAAGCTTTTCTTGGGAAGTACTTTCCCCGTGAGAGGAGAGATGTTGAGGTAGAGGAGTTTATCAATCTCAATCAAGGAAATATGAGTGTTGAGGAATACTCTTTGAAGTTCTAAATGTTATATAGATATGCCCCATCCCTTGTGTCTAATCCGAGGGATGAGATGAGTTATTTTGTGATGGGTGTCGCCAATCTAGTGAAGGAAGAATGTCGTACGACGATGCTACATGATGATATGACCCTAGCAAGACTCATGGTGTATGCCCAATCAATTGAATAGTCTAAACTTAAGAGTATGTCTACAAACTTGAAAAGGAGTGGTTCTAGTGACCAAGACCAATCTAGATTTAAGAAGAGGGCTCAAACTCTAGAAGAACCTATGAGTGCTAAGGTGAAATTGGAGAAAGGAGGTAGTTCTCAAAATGACAAACTTACATGTGTCACTTGTGGAAAGAGACACTATGGGGAATGCCTAAGGAATACCGGGAGTTGCTTTGGTTGTGGTAATCAAGGACATAAGGTGAGAGATTGTCCTACCATTACTTCTAGAGGAAGAGAGGGTAAGAAAGTTGCTACAAATGTTCCAAAGAATGATGTTCAAGAAACGAGGCATTTCTGTGTACTCCGGACTAGAGGAGAGAAGCCAGATGGTAATGATGATGAGGGTAAGTCCTCGAATTCATATTTTTAGTGATATAATTTCCTTCTAAGTGGTGGAGTATGGTTAGTAGATGGGATAGAAAGTCATAGAAGCATGTTGCGTGTGCATGGTGTGTAGGAATTTTGTTGAAATGGAATTTCATTAACTTCTTGCCTTGTATTTTCTGAATCCATGATTATGTTTTAACATGTGTTTATATGATGTTACCTTACATATTAGCATGTCTCTATCATGAATTGCCGAAAAGTTGCATTTTTGAAAAATTGCCTAGTTCATTGTAGCTTGGAATTTTCTCACTGTTAAATTTTGCAAAATATGACTAATTCATTCTTTGGTTTAAAATTGAAGCAATGTGGTTAGAACTGATGTATATTAGTATGATATTGAATATAAAATGACTTTTTCTATTTGGAATGAAACATGTGTGTTTTGTACATGATGAGTTATAAAATGTTTTCTAATTTCTTTTGTGTTGTGAATCTCTTGACTATGTGAAATTGATGTTTTATTCTTGATAATAAGTTACATGGTATGGTGATCAGTTAATAATTGAATCTCTAATCTTGGGAGTGTTCGGAGAGTGGCAAGTGTTTCTCGAGGACGAATGTTGTCTAAGTGGGGGAGAATATAAGATCCAAAAATAACTTAGGTGATATATAGCATAAAATGGTTTTATTGATGGTTTAAGTCATAAATTGGTCTATAATGTGGTATTGAGGCAGTGTCTAAGAGTTTAGGTGCATTTGAAATCAAACGTCAAGGGACGACTAAGACGTTCGACGACTAAGTCACCTATGTGCCTCATATGATGTTCGATGTGTTTATATGTTTTTCATGAGTTTTTAAGGTCCTTAAATGAGTTATAATGGTGTATGTAGGGATTGTGTCAAGTTTCATGAAGGTTGGAGGTCAAACGTCTAAGAACGTCCATGACGTTCAAATGTTTTGCCTTAAAACGACCTTGTGTGCCTATGCATATTTCGTTGGGTTTTACGTGTTCGTTTTTGATAAAATTAAAGTGAGAGGTCCTAAACTAGTATAATATCATGTTTGGGTTTGAAACGTCCGGGCAAACATTCCCAAGGACCATTCATGGGTCCTTGAGGAAGGACCAAAAGTTGGTGCCCAAGCTGCCCAAGACAGCCTACCAACGAATGGCAATCTACGCCCAGTGGGTCAGTCAACTCCCCGTTGATGGTTTCTAGTTGATTGGGACGTAATAAGGGGAGATTAGAGACCAAAGGTGAGTCTCTGAACCAAACGACGGGAGGAAAGGCCGGTCTGTTTATGGACAAATGGTCCGTCGACTGCCAACCGTCGATGGCAATGTCCCTGCGCACAGCTTCAGTGTTAAGTGAGTGTTGAAGTTGTAAATTCACCCCACCTCTAAATAAGAATATTTCCGGTTTCTTAAGGGTCTTTGGGTATTTTAATTGTTTTTATAATCATAAAATACTTAGAAGATTTCTGTCAAGCCGCGAGCTACCCCTGAGACGCAAACACGGTACCTAGGACCACAAGTTATCCCAAGCTAACCCTCCTTGCATGATCATGAGCGTACTAAAGATAATAAACTGTTGCAGAAGCTAAATCATAAATTATAAAGAAAAGATGGGGAATACCGATATGCTAAAACTGAGATATATGATAAACCGATGAGTTTAATACAAAGAAATATTGTCTCACTACTTAGCTGAAACTAACTATGTCTGAAAATAGACTCTAAACTGGACTAGAAATACTGGAACAAGCCCCAGCTAAATCTAGCAAAAACTGAAACTAAAAGACTTAATACTGAAAAGAAACTAATGATTCTTGTCCTCGGAAAATGAGGACTCACCACTGAATCTGCTGATTGGAGATCGGGAAATCAATCTATGCGTGATATGGATGCTGGGAACCTGAACCTACATCACGACAAGATGTAGCGCATGTATGCGTCATTACTTGAAAGGTACTGAGCATATAGGATAGAGTAAAATTGAAATAAGACATAACTGAACAAACATAATAGCAAGTATAATAATCTGACATGATAAGCTAAATTCTGAGCTGACTGGATGCAGTGACCAATTTATAACATGTTGAAACTTAATACTAAATATACTGATAAATGGTCAATGCAGAGAGTCTGACTGATCTGTAGAAGCTACTAATAGCCGATCATAAAACCAAATGAGCTAAATGTGGAGTTCGATGTATATGTCCCATCGAGAGGGCCCAATATACCCTGCCAGAGGTATAAAGACATGCTGGCGTGATCACTAAACGGACTGCCCACAGAGGGGACTTACAATCTACTTGGCTAGTAGTTCTGGGACTATTTGGGTACGCTGAACCCTAGTCCAAATCGGTATTATGCTAATCCCATGAATTCTCTAAATTTACTGATTATGTATGATATTCTATAAATACTGGATAGCTCGAAATTGAACATGAAAACTGAGAATGCAACAATTTATCTTGTAATTATGCATTTATAACTAATGTATATCTGAAGTGTCTGAAATATCTGACCTAGCATGTGTAATTCAAGAACTAAAGAAATACAAAGCTAGGGTTCTTAAATTCATGCAATAAACTGAATAATAACATGATAATACAATTTGGAACATATATTTAAATGTTCATGACGTTTTATCAAAGTTATAGAAACCGTAGGTTTAATCATGATAATAGAATCAAGAATCTAACTGAAAACTAGGAATCCAATGGGTGAAAGGAACCCACTAGTGAAATCCTAAATACCTGGTGATGAAATCCACGGAAAAATACTTAAGTTTTGTGGTTGGAACTGTTGGACACTTGTTTCGTTCTTAAACTAGGGTTCTTAAGCTTTTTCTCCTTTCTTGCTTCTAGTTTTCTAACTTTTGATTTAATGATTTGACTTAGATATGTTTTAATTTTGTTTCTAGGCTTAAACTTACTAAAATATAATGATTTAGGGTCAAAAAGATGTAACTTAGGATTTAAACGGAGTGGGAAAGGTCCAAAAGACCCTGGGAAAGTTGCTGTCGGGCCAAACGACGGCCAGGACTGACAGTCCGTCGTCTGAACAACGCCCCATTGTTTGGTCCGTCATTAGGGCCTGTTTGATAGGCCTTTACTAAAATAGGCATAACTTTTTACTCGGAGGTCTGGTTTTTGCAAGGTCAGTGGATATGGAAAGATAATCTATTATATATATGTGGGTAGGTCATGGGACACCTAATTAAATTTTGTCTAAGAGTTATGACCATTTGAAGTTGAACCAACTGCATTTCCCCTTAATTGTCTGCAAATTTACCACCTACGGTCAGACCTACTGACTGTGCTGGGCATCCATAGCTCTCTCAGAGAGTGGGTGAATGGGGGTCTCGACCGACGGTCACGGACTACGGACCGTCATCTAACCTACGGACTGTTGGTCCGTCCGTCGATTAAGACTTAGCCAATTTTTACACGGCTGAGTTTTTAGGAGTTTCTAATCCCATCGACGGTTTTGTAGGACGGAACGTCGTCTGTCCTAAGGATCGTCGATGCCACCGTTAGTTGCACCTACAAATTTTTTTGAAAAAACTGATTTTGGGTTTATTTTTGCTACGGAGTGTTACACTATCTCCCCCTTGGGAAAATTCGTCCTCAAATGAAGAATAAACTAGCTGAAATAGAGGGAGAGAGTTGTTAACACCACTACTAAGCATTGAGAATTGATTTTCTGACTAAATTGAGTTCCGAATGCATGCAAATACGCTTAAAATGCAAATACAACTTGAGGGAACATGATTCTAAGACTGAATTTATGCATGAATGACTGGAAAACTTAAGAGGAACTATTACCACAATGTGAAGTGGAATCGGAAGGAAAGAGGTGAGAATACTTTGCTTTTATGGTTGTTTCTGCTTCCCAAGTAGCTCCCTCTACGGACTGACTTCTCCACAAAACCTTGATTGAAGCGAGTTCTTTGTTTCTCAACCTTCTGACCTGACGGTAAAGAATCTCAACTGGTACATCCTCATATGAAAGACTATCTTTCACCGCCACACTCTCCAATGGCACTATAGAGGCTGGATCACCCACACACTTCTTCAAGAGTGAGATGTGAAAGACCGGATGCATTGCTGCTTATTGTGATGGCAACTCTAACTCATATGACACGTTGCCAAACCTTTTAAGATCTTGTAAGGTCCTACATATCTAGGAATGATCTGCCCTTTCTTTCCAAATCTCATCACCCCTTTCATAGGTGAGACCTTCAGAAAAACCCAATCATCAACTTGGAACTCTAGTTCCCTTCTCCTTACATCTGCATAAGATTTCTAATGACTTTGGGCTCTCTTAAGTCTATCTCTAATGAGTTGCACTTTCTCCATAGCATAAAGGACTGAATCTGGCCCTATCAAAGCTGCTTCACCTACTTCAAACCAACCAACAGGAGATCTACATCTAAGCCCATATTAAGCCTCATAAGGGGCCATCTCAATGCTGGAATAGTAGCTATTATTGTTGGCAAACTCAATAAGAGGAAGGTGATCATCCTAACTACCTTTGAAATCGATCACACAATCTCTTAACATATCCTCTAAGGCCTGAATGGTACGCTCTGCCTGCCCATCCGTCTGTTGATGAAATGTTATACTATGGTTAACTTGAGTACCAAGACTTTTCTGAAATGACTTACAGATTTGAGAGGTAAATTGAGGACCTCTATTTGAGATGATAGACAAAGGAAACCCAAGCAACCTCTCAGTTTCATTAATGTAAAGCTTGGCATAGTCCTTTTCTTAATGTGTAGCCTTGACCACCAAAAAGCGAGAAGACTTAGTCATCCTATCAACTATCACCCAAATTGATTCATGCTGTCTGCGAGCACGAGGTAATCCTGTGATAAAGTCCATATTGATCACATCCCACTTCCAAGTAGGAATATCGATCTCTTGATTCATAACCCCTGGTTTCTGATGTTCTACCTTGACTTACTGGCAATTAGGGCACTTACTCACAAAGTCTACTATATATCTCTTCATGCCATTCCACCAATAGACTTCCTGCAGATCGCCGTACATCTTAGTGGCACCTGGATGAATAGAATACCAATAATTATGGGCTTTTGCAAGAATATGTTGTCTTAACTCGCCCACATCAGGAACACACAATATACCCTGGTAGCGAAGTACACAATCTACCACTTGGGAGAAAACCTCCACTCTCTGATTATGGACTGCAACCTTAAGTTCAAGCAAGATTGGATCACTGTCTTGCTTTTTCTTAACCTCTACAACCAAAGACCATTCTTCCCCATTTTGAAATGTTACACCATTATCATATATACTCATAAGGCCAACTCCCAAGCGAGCAAGCCTTTGAACATCCTGCACTAGCTCCTTTCTTTCGTCCTCCACATGGGCTACACTACCCATATATAATCTACTAAGAGCATCTGCTAGAACATTAGCCTTACCCGGATGATAATGCACACTCATATCATAATCCTTAAGTAACTCAAGCCATATCCTTTGGCGAAGATTCAATTACTTCCTGGTGACCATATACTGAAAGCTCTTATGGTCACTGAACACATATACGTGAACACCATACAAGTAGTGTTTCCAGATCTTGAGTGCAAACTCAACTACTGCAAGCTTGAGTTCATGAGTTGGATAGTTCTTCTCATGAACCTTAAGTTGTCTAGAGGCATAAGCTATCACCTTACCTCGCTGCATCAACACACAACCTAGGTCAACTCTGGATGTATCAAAATAGATCACATAACCATCTGAACCCTCTGGTAGAGTCAAGACAGGAGTTGTAGTCAATCTAGTTTTCAATTCTGCGAAGCTTTTCTCACAATCATCTGACCATTTGAACTTGACCATCTTTTGAGTCAACATAGTCAATGGTGAGTCTATGGATGAAAATCCTTCCATGAACCTTCTGTAATATCCTGCTAGACCTAAGAAACTTCTAATATCCGTAGCAGAGGTAGGTATGGGCCACTGTTTCACTATTTATATCTTCTGTGAATCTACTTGGATCCCTTCGCTAGATACAATGTGACCAAGAAAAGCAATGGATCGCAACCAAAACTCACATTTACTGAACTTAGCGAATAACTGGCGATCTTTGAGAGTCTGCAAATCAACTCTCAAATGACTTGGATGTTCTTCCTTACTCCTAGAGTAAATGAGGGTATCATCAATGAAGACGATAATGAACAAGTCCAAGTACAGTTTGAACACACTGTTCATCAAATCCATGAAAGCTGCAGGAGCATTGGTTAGTCCAAATGACATAAACACAAATTCATAATGACCATACCAAGTTCTGAAGGTTGTTTTCGGAATGTCACTATCTCTGACTCTAAGCTGATGATAACCCGATCTAAGGTCTATCATTGAGAAATGACTAGCACCCTGAAGTTGGTCAAACGAGTCATCAATCCTGGGTATGGGATACTTATTCTTGATTGTGACCTTGTTCAAGTGTCTATAGTCAATGCACATTCCAAGAGAACCATCTTTCTTTGTTACGAACAATACTGGTGCACCGTATGATGATATACTAGGTCTAATCAAACCCTTATCTAGAAGGTCTTTCAACTGGTCTTTCAATTTCTTAAGCTCTGATAGAGCCATATTGTAAGGAGGAATAGAAATAGGTTGGGTATCTGTAAGGAGATCAATTCCAAAGTCGATTTCCCTTTCAGGAGGGAATTCAGGAAGATCTTCTGGAAATACTTCTGGAAATTCACAGACTACTGGAACTGACTAAAGAGTTGGGGTTTCATGGCTAGAATCCTTAACCCAAACTAGATGATAGAGATAACCCTTAGATATCATCTTTGTCGCCTTAAGGTAAGAAATAAATCGACCCATAGGCTCTAAGATACTACCCTTCCATTCTAAGATTGGTTCGTCTGGAAACTGAAAATGAACAATCTTAGTTCTACAATCGACTGAGGTATAACATGAGTGTAACCAATCCATGCTTAGAATGATATCAGAGTCTACCATTTCTAACTCTACTAGATCTTCTGAGGTGACTTTCTGAGAGACTGTGAGGGGGCAATTTTCTGTATACCCGTCTAGCTATAACTGGGTCTCCGACTGGAGTAGAGAAAGAGAAAGGTTCTGAGAGAGTTTTTGGACAGACATTGAATTGGACTGCTATGTAAAGAGTTACAAAAGACAAAGTCATGCCTTTTGTCTTTCCACTGAGTGAACCATATGTGAGTCACATCCTTGAGTTGGTAGGATTCCAATATCACCTATCACTACCAGTTACTGACATCACACCAAATATTTTTTTACCACATCAATGAACTTCTGTGGGTCCTTACCAACTTGGGTCCCTAAATACATAGGCTGCTTCATCCTAAAAAAATAACAAACTCTTGCTGCCACTAATCGGTCATTTCTATTAGTAGGAAATAGAACCTGCTGATTAATTTGGTTTGTCATACTTTGAGACAAAAGCTAAATTGGCGTTCTGAAACTCTGCATTTGAACTTTCTTATCTGGTACAAGAGGAACTTTGTAAGCATTGCGTGCATTCGCATTCCATGCCCAAGATCTACAAGAAGGCATGATCTTAAGCACACAACATCAAATTAGAATGAAATTTGATTATACCTTACAGACAATAAGAGTAAAAAGAAAGTGAAGTTTTCCATAAAACACTTCATAGCCCCCCTCTCATTAGATGTGGTGCACTTCACACCCATGAAAAGGACTCTACTTATTGCGGCTTTTTCAGATATCCTAGTACTCTTGAACCTGGTGCTCTGATACCAAGTTTTGAGCTACCCCCGAGATGCGAACAAGAAACCTAGGACCACAAGTGATCCCAAGATAACTCTGTTGGCATGATCATGACCATACTAAAGATAATAAACTGTTGCGGAACCTAAATCATAAATTATTATGAAAACATGGGGAATACCCATATGCTAACACTGAGATATATGAAAAACCGATGAGTTTAATACAAAGAAATATTAACTCACTACTAAGATGAAACTAACTATGTTTGAAAATAGCCTCTAAATAGGACAAGAAATACTGGGACAAGCACCAGCTAAATCTAGAAAAAACTGAAACTAAAAGACTAAATACTGAAAGAAACTTATGACTCTCATCCTCGGAAAATGAGGACTCTATACTGAATCTGCTGAACTGGAGATCGAGAAATCAATCTATGCGTGATCTGGATGCTGAGAACCTGAACCTACATAACGAGAAGATGTAGCGCAGGTATGCTTCAATACTTTAAAGGTAGTGAGCATGTAGGATAGAGTAAAGTTGAAATAGAACATAACTGAACAAGAATAATAGTAAGAATAATAATCTAACATGATAAACTGAATTCTGAGCTAACTGGATGCAATGACCAATTTATAACATGCTGAAATTGAATATTGAATATACTAATAAATGGTCAATGCAGAGAGTCTAACTGATCTGTGGGAGCTACTAATAACCGATAATAAAACCACATGATATAAATGTGGAGTCCGATGTATATGCACCATCGACAGGACCTAATATACCCTGCAAAAGATATAAAGGCATGCTGACGTGATCACTAAACTGATTGCCCACAAAGGGGACTTACAACGTACTTGTCTAGTAGTTCTGGGACTATTTTGGTACTCTAAACCCTAGTCCAACCCGGTATTATGCTACTCCCATGATGTCTCTAAATTTACTGAATATGTATGTTATTCTATAAATACAGGATAGCTTGAAACTGAACATGCAAATTGAGAATGCAACAATTAATCTTGTAATTATGCATTTATAACTGAGGCATGTATGACTGAAGTGTCTGAAATATCAGACCTAGCTTGTGTAATTCAAGAACTTAAGAAATTCAAAACTAGGGTTCTAAAAATCATGCAATAAACTGAATAATAACATGATAATATGACTTGGAACATATATTTAAAGATTCATGAAGTTCTATCAAAGTTCTAGAAACCCTAGGTTTAATCATGATAATAAAATCAAGAATCTGACTGAAAACTAGGGTTATTGAGCCTTTTCTCCTTTTTTGCTTCTAATTTTCTAACTTTTGATTTAATGATTGGATTTAGATATGTTTTAATTATATTTCTAGGCTTAAACTAACTAAAATATTATAATTTAGGTAAAAAAGGTGCAACTTAGGGTTTAAACAAAGTGGGAAAGGTCCAAAAGACCCCTGGGAAAGTTGTTGTCGAGCCAAATGATAGCCAGGACTGACGGTCCATCGTTTGCCCGACGCCCATTGTTAGGTCCGTCGTTAGGGCCTGTTCGATAGGCCTTACTAAAATAGGCATAACTTTTTACTCGGAGGTCTGATTTTAGCAATGTCCGTGCCTATGGAAATATAATTTAATTATCTATATGTGAATAGGTCAAGGTACACCTAATTCATTTTGTGCTAAGAGTTATAATCATTTGAAGTTGACCCAACTGCATTTCCCCTTTAATATCTGCAAATTTTCCACCTACGGTCCGTAGGTCCACTTACGGACCGTGTTGGTCATCCGTAGCTCTTATCAGAGAGTGGGTGAATGAGTGTATTGATCGATGGTCGTGGAATACAGACCATCGTCTGAGCTATGGACCATCAGTCCGTCCGTCGATCAAGAATTAGCCCATTTTTTCTTGGCTGAGTTTTTGGAAGTTTCGTATCCCATTTACGGTTGTGTAGGACGGACCGTTATCTGTCCTACGAACCGTTGATTCCACCAATTGTTGCACCTACAGATTTTTCTGAAAAAACTGATTTTTGGTGTATGTTAGCTATGGGGTGTTACAATTTCATTCTTCAAAATCAAAAAACCCAAATCCCTTTGAAATTTCTCTAGAACTCCATTGGAGTCAAAACTCAAGGAAGGACTTGGATTGGAGAATTGAGTGTATGTTCTTCATAAAATTGAAGAATTATCTTCATTGAGGTACGGTTTTATATCCTTGAAACTCTATTCATCAAGGATCCCAACTTTCAAAGATGTTTTCTAACGTTTTCAAAAATGAATTGTCCAATTTCATGATCTATCCATGGGTTCTTGCATTAAAGGTTATTAAGCACTGAATATTGATTGAATTATTCTTAATTTAATAATTTAACTCAATTAACCTATGAACCGATGTAATTGATAAACCCTAGTTTTTGACTATGTTATTGGTCAAGTGATATTGATCTAATGTTTATGAATTCTAGTGTAGTTTTCTATGGGCTATCTAATGATGTAGCAATTGTATTCATTTTATATAAGATTGATAAATCTATGTTGAATTAACCTAATTTAATTTGAGTATTATGATTTATGCATTGAATTGTTGGTTATGGCCATGTGTAAGGGCCTTGTGGTATTGAATTGGATGGGTTAGCATTGGATTGATGTGTTAAGGATGGAGGTGTGGTACTCTGCGTTACTACCTTTTTTTTAATGATTATTAGACTTCAATTATGTTGTGATTGGTGTGGTACACTTATGGTGGCGGTGTTATGTGCTTTACTTGCAATTGATGTGGCCTTGTCGGCGTTACTTTATGAATTATGATGATTATGAACTTGTCGGCAACTACTTGAAGTAATTTGATATTTGTGTAGTTGATTATGTGAAGTATTATAATGTCCATATACATGATAAGTAATGTGAAAGTATATCTGTTCTTCTATTGATGTCATGTTAGACTATGACTATGGCTTTGTGTGTGTAGTCTTAGGGTTGATGCATGTTATTCCTACTTGACTATATGAGTCTATGATGGTCATATTTATGATGATATGGTTGTATATTTTATGACTTAAAGATGATAAGGGTTATTTCTATGTGCTTCTAGAATGACATGTAATATGTGTTAAAGTAAAATATGTTGTGTCTTGTCTTGGTTGGCTTGTGTCCCTTACTTGATGCATGTATGAATGTGAATATGAGATGTCTTGACTTAGGATTATAAATCCTTTTAGTCTTGTATGTATATATGACATTATACCCTAAATGATGTTAAGAGGGTCCTTTATGTGAAACCTTGAACCTAGTGGTAAGTTTATGAATGATGAAGTCGAAAACAATAATGGTATCCTTCAAGTAAAGGAATGATAGACTTAACGTTGATTGGCTCGAACGACATCATATCACACCTTAGGAAAGTCATGATGAGATTTTTATCGTCATCGTAAGGTAGCTCTAGTGGAACTTTCTTTGGTAGGGTAAATGTGAGTGGGTTATGAACTTGATATGGAACCCCTATGTGTGAACCTTAAGTGTAAATTACTCTATGGGAATAAAGTCTAGCACCGAGTGAGTATAGTAAAGGAAGTTGTTCTAGTTAAAGAATGAGACTAGAGTAGAAAGCACTCCCTTCATATTCCTTAACCATGTGTCTACATGGGATATGTCTATGTTCTACCACTAGCAAGTAGAACACCCTCATCGGAGTAGGTTAGAACTTTGTATTCCATGTCTTTCTATCATGATCTATGTCATTTATTGCCTATTCTCATCATATATGATACCTACTAGAACTAGATAATTTGTATGAAGTTTATTTGGTGGTATGGGACGACATCTAGACATTGCACAATAGGCTTTGAAGGTGTTAATTAAAGTCCCTAGGTCTTGTCCAAGACCATTACTTGAATGTCATTCATGTGTTGAATGTATCCTAAATGAACTAATGAATGTAATTATTTAAGTTAATAAAGTATGTTGAATGAATAACTACTTATTTAGAGTAGTTAAAGGTTGTCTAGTTGAGGTGTGAAGGGGGATTAGGGATGTTCACTTTGTATCTTACCTAGATGGGTCTTAAGAATGACACCACTTAGGGATATGTAGACGTGATCTAAACTTAGGCGGTCATAATTATTATTTAGGTAGTCTTGAAGAGGTCAATCATGGATTTATCTTCTTTATTTACTTAAGTAAGTCATTTAATAGCCTTTGGTAAGAGAATGTCATATTATCTATATTTGCTAGGTTAAGTGAGAATAATTACATTATAGGTAGTTTATAGGATCTCTTAAGTGTGTGTGTAAGGGATTGTATGGCGGTCGCTTCACAACTCACTCAAGTGAGACTTAGAATCACCTTTTTTACAGCAAATCTCATGTTCATATGTTTGGTGTCTTGTAAGTGTGTATGTGTCTCATTATAGGTGGTCTTGAGGATAATTTAGGCATGCCTAGAGAGGGTGTATGGGAGGTTATCTTTGTGTTGCATAAGTGAGTCTTAGGATAGCTTTTAGTGGGGGAATTATATTGTAAAAGGTGCTTAAGATGAAGTGAAGAGGTTTCACAGTAACTGTGAATAACTTCACTGTACAATGAATTAAGCTCACTGTAAGGTTGCTCTTACAAATGCCATAACTTGACTAAGTGATTTCTTATGTGTTTCTATGTTGATAAATGTTGTTCTTATGATTATAATATGATTTTTAAATTGAAAGATGCATATTTCTAATAAATGTCAGTTTTCATGCATTATGCGATACTTAGTACATGTGGTTGTACTAATCCATGCTTTTATCTATCTCTGTAGTTGTTGGTAGGTGAGGAGCATTTGGGAAGCAATAATTGGATCGTAGAATCATTCAAGTGAAGTCGAAGTATGTCCTCAATTGATTCGAGGGAATATATAGATGTCTTTTATTTCCTTTGAAGTATTGTAGTAGACTAAGTAATTCTACATTTTGAAGTATGGGTCGTGTCTTAAGTTTGATGAGATTGAGACTTAGTATTTCCTATGATTTCTGATGAAATATGTTAATACAGATATTTCTAATATTTTTTGAAATGTTTTAATTCCGTACTACTTTTTCATTATGTATATGCGATGAAGGATACAAAAAGGGCTTGTACAAGACCTCCGAGAGGTCAAGTACACCAGTTGCAATCCGAGATTGACCCTAACTTCTAGGGTCTGGTTTCGGGATGTTACACAACACATGTTCATACTTTATTAGTCATATACTTTCATGCATAATAAGGGATAAAAGTGCATATGAGAATTATATTTTGAATTGACACCGTGAACATATTATATTCATAATGATGCATGTGGTGTGTGCATGCATGCATGTGGGTCATCATGATCACATAATAGCAATAACATTGATATTGAGGAAACCACTCTTGAAAGGATTACCACACATTACAATATTCCCATGTCATAAATAACTCACATTTAGAGCATTTAGGGACTATGGATCATACACCCACATTTCGTCATTGGAGACGAGCATATTCAACATTTAATGTACAACTCCAAATATCTAAATTATCACACACTCATAGAGGGTTATATAGGTAGGGGTCATTCAAAAATAGTATTTATCACAATCAAGCATGTAGACCATATGTTACCCTAGCATCATCATTCACATTATACTTCATATTATCAATACACCTAAATAATGATACAAGCATTGAGGACTACATATATAACCTTCATACTCATGATCAACCAAATATTAATTCACTTAACATATATTTCCCTCAAGGGCATGATCACCATATTATAGATAGAGAATAAGTAAATAGCACCACCATAAGTAGACCAAACCATACGACATCAATTCGAATACTATAGACTAGAAGTAAGGTCAACTTACCAATTCTCCTATCCATGATCATCATGTATCAAATCCTCAAAAATTAATAATCAGTTGATATTGATAGCAATAGCATTCAACAATACATCACAATCTAAGGATAATTTAATTATCATCAAAACAAGATAACAAAACCAATATTATAGATTAAATTTAGAGATTTAGGAGATCATGGATTCTTCAAGGAATTACATTGAAAATAAAATTAAAAATTTTTTTAAACATCACTTCATCATTAAAAAGACTTTGAAAACCATTTTACAATGAAGCCATGTTTATATTGGAAATTGGGAATTTTGATCTTACAAACACATTGGAAAATCTTAGATAGAACTCCTTAGATTAAAGTTTATCCAAGGATAAAGGGTTACCATACCTTAATACAAGAAAACAACACGAAATTTGGATAAGAATTCTCTTGGAACTTTACCCCTTAGCGTGATCTTGAGCTTTGTCTCCAATGGAGTTATATAGAGAGTTTCATTTGAGAGGAAAAGTTTTAATTTGAAGAATGAATTCTAATTTGGAGTTTCAAGGTTTTAAATTACTTAAATATACTAAAATAGGTAAAATAAACGTCCACCCTCTAATTGGAACCAATTCACCCGTCACTTGGCCGAGACATTATAGTAAACTTTAGGTGCCATCGGCGAACACCGTTGATTAAGTGTCAAATGGACGAAGGCTCGTCCTGGTGCTCCATATTCATTGTAAAATGATCCTCATGTTCTGTCTAAGCTCCCACAACTAAGTATGGAGTCACACCCTCTTTTGACGGGGTGTTGCTTGGTTGAAGGGGCGTCAAATGCAGTCGTCAAAGACACTATTTTGGCATCCTCTTGGAAAATCTTAGGGTCCTTCTCAAGGACCCTTGTGGTGGTCCTACCTAAAATATTTGACCCTAAACATGACCATATAGATACTATTTTCCACTCTTATCATATTAGACTCGAAACAACACCTCAAACAAGGCAAACTATCACACAAACGACTAGTTTCCGTACGTGTTGGTCGTCCCTTGACGTTTACCTCAAACCTCTTCAAACAATCTATTACAAAGTTGTGAAACCCCTTACAATAAAGTTATTAACTCTTAAAACATATGTGAGTCTCTAGATTATCCTAGTTCATTTTGAGATCTAAACATTGAGTTGGTTTTTAATTAGCTAAGACATTAAGGAATCTATAGGGCTTCTCAGAAGTGAATTAGGGTGAGTAAAACTCCCGATATTGAATTTGGTGTGAAAGGTTTATCTTGGAACGTTAAGGTTTGAAGGTTTATGGGTGAGTAAAACCCCTATTATTCTGTAACTTCATTTTTGGGAAAAGAAAGGGAGACTTAGGGCTTTTTCCATATGTTTTCAACCAATTCTTGGGCAAAGTTATGTTAATTACACCCCTAACTTTTCATATATGGTGGTTCTATTTGGGGAGGGTTTTGAAATGAATTAATGGTGGAAAAGTCCTTGTTTGGGTGGGATGATCATGAAAATTTTCCAAGGTTTAGGGTTTGAGCATAATTTGGTATTTTAAGGCCATTTTTCTTAAATTGTTGTGCATTGTTAATAATTTAGACAAAAAACAAGCCAAGACATAAAAAAAAGAGAGGTTTAATTTGAGGTAGGTGATGGTTTTTTTGAAGTTATGTGATGTGTGCATGTTAACTGTTTCATAATGTTACTTCTGCAATACAACTAGGGAAAACAAAAGGAATGAATTTGAAATGACATCAAGTTGCTAATCTCATGCAATGAACCTATTTTATTTACTTGTGGCTTAAAGTATGGTTGTTCATTGTGTCTGTGGTTGTATATTCTATTTGTGATTATTTTTTTCTTTAGGTACCACACCAGTACGAAGTACTAGTCGTATGCTTAGGTTACGTGCCTATTATAGGATAATATTTGTTAGAATCTTATACCATGCCGGTACACTAATAATAAGTATATATGTGTTTAAAGAGAGAACTGAGTTTGTGTCTATGTGATAATGGCGACATTTCCATGCAAAAAGTTAAGTGATGATATTGGTGTATAGAAGATAGAACCAAACCTTTGTAAGCTAATCACGAAAGAAAGACATGCACCATCTGAACATCGAAGAGCTATAAAAGTCGTAATAAGTGACCCATCCCAGGGTACTAGCTCAAAGTTAAGTCCTAGGGACTCATGAAATGAACAATAATGTCTGAATGAAACCTCTCAAAACTGGAAAGCTACTCCAAGGGGCGACCAATCCTCAAGTGCAACCACACTAAGCCCAACTTCAATTAACTCTTCTAGAAACTCAAGTAATATTAAACTTGAAGCCCGACGCGATAGAGATTGATGCCATGATTTCACTAGCCTCCGTTAGAGTGAAAATTTTAGTAAATCACCCTAATCTACTGGAATATGAGTGGGTGGGTAACGAATGATCATAACAAAACTAACAAGAGTGACACAACGAAACCAAATTTTAGAAAGCTAATGACAATACGTAACATCCCGCAAATTTAAATAAGTATGATGAAGCTTAGAAGTTGAAATATTCAGTTTTCGAAAGAACTAATATTTGGAAATTTTCTTAAATTAGGAAAAATTGAGTTTTTGGCCAACTTCAAACATTCATAACTCCTACCTAGGATGAGTTAGAGAGAGGTAGTTCTTAATATAGTTGGAATACCCTTTGAGAGATCTTTTGAACGCCTCCGTGTTTGCGCAACTTTGATATAGTATGAGTGATTATGCTTTTTGAAAGTTGGGTTATTGGATTAAGGATAGTCCAATCTGGATATGGGAAGGGAAAATTTGACTTTTCGTTACACAATTATACTTATCTCTTTTTTGGATAACAAATTGGGGTCTAAAATGATCTTATCCAGTTAACGCTTCTAGAAAAATAAGTCAGGGTTTTGAGAGAAGAGAAAAGAAGAGAAGAAAAGGGGAGAAAGGAGAAGAGGACGCAAGAACGTTCAAAATCAATTCATTGATTTTCGAGTTGGTTGATTGATAAAATGTGATGTTCCTGAAGAACATTGTTGAATTCTTGTTGGTTTAGTTGTTGGATACCTAGTGTTGATTTGATTCGTGTGTCTGAGTTGTTTTTTAGGTTGAATATATTAGGTATTGAGGGTACTAATGATCCTAAGTGTTTGGGAAAGAACCATGGATGTTTAGAGGTTTTAGAGATTATAAAATTGGAGGAGAAATGTCAAAAATGCTTGTCTGTAGTGCCTTTGGGCACCAAGACTCCCGTAGACCCATAGTATAATCTCTATCTTTACGGCCTAGGTGCAGCGCTCTAACTTGGCTTCTAAAGTTTAGGGCCTGGATCCCCACGCCTCTAAAAAAGCCAAGGGCGCAATTCACCACATTCATTCCCCATCTTTTCGTACTAGTTCCTAAGTGATGTACCAATGTGTCTTAGTTGATTCTAACACTCTACGGTACATATAAACATCATAAAGTCATCCATAAATATGAGATCTTGAACCTTGACTCCATAATCCAATGCAAGAAAAGTTAAGATGGAAATCAAAGAAGTTAAGAGTCAAGTCTAAAAGTTAAGAAGCAAGTTAAGGTAAGGTTCTTAAGAAGAAAGTTAAGGTAAGGTTCTTAAGAGTTCTCAAGGGTTTCAACAAAGTTTTGAGTTTGTTTTAAGACTCAAGTTTCAAGTTAAGTAAATAGTAAAGAGTTAATGTTCTTCCTTCAAAGAAATATAAGGGAACTAAGTATTTCTCAAAGACTTGTTTTAAGACTCAAGTTTCAAGTTAAGTAAAGAGTAAAGAAATGAAGTTCTTCCTTCAAAGAAATATAAGGGAACTAAGTATATTACAGAAGAGTTGTTTTATGATTTAAGTTTCAAGCTAAGTAACGAGTAAAGAATTGATCTCATTTCTCAAAAGCTATAAGGGAAATAAGTATTCCCTAAGAGTTTATAAATGTTTTCACATTTAGGACAAGAAAAGAAGATTTCCAGAAGAGTTTTGAGCAAGAAAAGGGAAAATTTATTCCAAGAGAGCTTTCTAAAGCTAAGTGTTGAGAAATCATCTTAACCCAAAGAACGAAGTTTTTTATAAAAGCATGATATAATATATAGTTTGGGATTATTATTGAGCACCGATGTGGGGATGAGAGTTCACATTAACTCAACTCTCCATAAAACCATGTAGCCATAATGGGTATTAACGGGTCATACTTTTTAGATGATCACGTAAGTTAAGCTAGTGGATCCACTAAGTTAAGTTAGATTCCTATATTGATGTAAATGTATGGGTCAGTCCTTGGAAGGCGAGGTAATGTTTTGTATCATCACTATAACTCTTAAATGATAGATGTCCGTTAGAGAAACTCCCACAACAGTAACTGCATGGTTCCTCAAGAGGTTCTACTTAGTAAGAATAGGGCTATAGGACTTCATTCATGCATTGCACAAGAACACTTTCAGAGGAAACATGATGTGTCTTTTATTAAGATTATGAGTTTACATTTGTTTATTTTATATTTTTACTTACATGTCAAAGTTTATTGTATCTTCGCATACACAAAGTTGAAAACAATATTTTAAACAACTTTTCTTCATATTTCACATGTCTTTAAGCTACTACATAATGAAATGAGATAGTTACATTGAGCTATGTTATTCATGAGTTGAGTAGATCCAAGGTAAGTGTTCCTTCATACTCTCTTCAAGCGTAAGTTGTTTTAGCATTCCAACGTTCATACTCGTATATTCATTATACTAATGCCAGTTGGCCTGCATTGTATCATTATGAAAAGGCACGTGCCTACGATCAACATTGTGCGTACCGTTGATCTAGTGAGAATCTTCGACTCTGGTTGTGAGCCTCCATTCATTCCGGAGGACATCTTTATCATTCAAGTTAATTTTTTAGTTTTTAGTTTTTAGGATGATGGAGGGTTCTGTGCCAACATCCCTCTTTAGTTTAGAGGCTTTATAGAAAGATAGTGTTAGATTCTTGTCTTTTCATTTAAATTGTAAACGATTAAGACTTGAGTTACCACTTTGGCAAAGTATTACTTTTAAGTTATTTATTGAGTTATATCTTGTGTTTCAATCTTCCGCTGAGTAAGTAATCCAGGCCAAGGGCCCGCTCGAGGCCAATAGTGGTCTTTTAGTGCCGACCACACCCTGGGTGCAGGTTTGGGGCGTGACAAACTTGGTATCAGAGCAAATAGTTCAAGTTTCTTAGGGAGTCTAGGAAGTCTTGTCTGTAAAGTCCTAGTTATCGGTGCTATGCGCTCCATACCAATAACTAGGAAGCTGCAACATTTAGGAATTTATTCGCTTCTTTCATATTTCTTTTGTGCATTGATCGCTAAAAAGTCTCCTTCTAATTCGTGCCTACGCGTGTTTTTAGAGAATCATGCCTCCACGAAAAAAAATTGAGAGGTCTTTCATATAGGAGGAATGTTGAGGAACAAGAATTTGCAACTGCACCTGTAGTGCAACCACAAGAAGAAGTTACTAATGCTTAGTTCATAGAGGAAATTAGGATGTTGATTAACGTTGTGACTAACAAGGTTAGTCAACAAAGAGGAACTCTCCAAGAAGGGGCTGACACTTAGAGGATTCGTGAGTTCTTGAGGATGAATCCCCCAAGTTTTACTAGTTTGAGCACTACTTAAGATCCAGAAAACATCATTGAGGAGCTGAAAAAGGTGTTCTAGGTAATGCATGTTGTTGACACATACAGAGTTGAGCTAGATGCATATCAACTGAAGGGTGTTGGTAGGACTTGGTTTGGTCAGTGAAAAGATGGTAGGGATGAAGATGCACCATTTAAAAGTTGGGCTTATTTTGATGAGGCATTCTTGGGCATTTCATTCCCCGAGAACTGAAAGAGGTTAAGATACGAGAAATGCACACAGTTAAGCAGGATTCACTGAGTGTTCATGAATATGGGTTGAAGTTCACCCAACTATCCCTTTATGCTCCAGATATGGTTAAAGACATAAGGAGAGGGATGAGTTTTTTTGTTTTTAGGTTAGGTAGTCTATCAAGCAAAGAGGGTCGCGCAACAATGCTTATTGGGGACATAGACATTTCAAGGTTAATTGTCTGTGTGGAGCAGGTAGAGGAAGAAAATCCTATGTATAGAGAGGAGTTCAAGAATAAGAGGACCAAGAGAGGGAATGAATCTGGGCAACAGTAGAGTAATGCCAACCGACTATCTTTCCAATAGGAACAATAGGGACTTGATCCATCATCTTCTGGTGCATTTGCACCTAAAAATAAATGTGAGTATACTAGTAAGAATTCGAAGAACTTCATATCAAGACCTACACAGTGTCAGGGAAGTGTGGCATAAGGAGGTGACTGAGCACTTGCATGTGCTAGTAGTGGTTAAATCCACCCAGAAAAGCGTCGTCGGGGTGAGAAAGGTTGCTTCAAGTGTGGAAAATATGGTCACTTCATTAAAGAGTGTACAAATAACATGAAAAAAGGGTATAGGTAGAGGAACAAAGAGCCTATGTGCTACCAGCGGCTGCCAAGAGCAAGAGGATTCGCCAGCTGTTGTCAATGGTATGATTCTAGTCCTTGACTTTATTTTTTATGCTTTGCTAGACCAAAAAGTGAGTTTATATTTTGTAACTCCATATGTTTCTATATATTTTGATGTTATTCCTGAGCAACACAGGAACCATTCATTGTTTCCACACATATTGGTGAGCCCATTCTAGTAGAGAGAGACTATTGTGATTTGCCCATTTTCATCAATTACAAGAGTACTTTGGCGGATTTAATTGAGTTAGGCATGGTAGAGTTTGATGTTATTCTTGGTATGCACTGGTTCATGCCTATTATTCCTTAGTTGATTGTAGAACTTGAGTAGTAAATTTTTGTTTCCAAATTAGTTATTCTTAGAGTAGAAAAGCAACTCATGAGTGCTTAAGGTTCGTTTCATTTCATACCTTAAGATAAGGAAGTTCATTTTTAAGGGGTGTGTTTTTCACTTAGTCTGAGTTAATGACTCTAGTGTTGGGATACCTCCTATTTAGTCAGTTTCAGTTTTAGTAGTAATAGAATTTTCAGAAGTCGTTCCTGATGACCTACCCGGAGTCTCTCCTGAGAGACAAATAGACTTCGACATACACATCATTCCATATACTCTTCCTGTCTTTTCATCCATATAGAACGGCACCAGCAGAGTTGAAAATTCATGAGAAGAATTACCCAACCCATGACATAGACTTGTTTGTTGTAGTACTTTGTTCGAAAAACGACATCATTATCTTTATGGTGTTCATGTGGAAGTGTTCACCGATCATAAGATTTTTCCGCATGTGTTTAGTTAGAAAGAGCTTAATCTTAGGCAAAGAAGATTGTCTATGGGTAGTACGTCCCATTTTGAGGAAGATAAGAAAGAGTTAGCAAAAGAGGTACATAGACTTGCACGTTTAGGAGTTTGATAAACTAATTCCATAGAATGAAGAGCAGTGGTGGTGAATGTGTCTGAATAATCATTAGTGTCAGAAGTAAAAGGCGAGCATTACCCAGATCCTATCGTGTTTGAATTAAAGGAAAATGTTCATAAGCAAAAAGTGATGCCTTTTGAACAAGGGGGAGATGATGTATTGAGATATCAAGATAGGTTGTGTGTACCAAAGGTAGATGATTGAATTACTATAAAGTTCACCCATGAAGTGTGTTATGAGATTTGGTAAGAAGGGAAATCAGTTTGTAGAGAAGCTACTCAAGAATCTAAAGAGGATAGGAAGAAGAGATACTCACATTTCTTCGAATCCGAAGAAGTTCCAAATTGAGGTTCTAATCCTTTACTTGTCATTGATATTAAGTTGGCATGTTGTGTTTATACTTTGTTGTTTGGTGGTTGAGCTGAATGTAAGATGTTACACCATAAGCCTGGTAAGAAGTAATCTCATTTGAGGAAGATTGTTCCCAAGGGGGAAACATTGGAATATCTCACAAATTGAAATAGCTATGATAAAGCTTTGAAGTTGAAATAGTTATTTTTGGAAACAATTAAAATCTAGAAATTTTCTAAAGTAAGGAAAAAGTGAATTTTTGGTCAATTTCAAACGACCTTAAAACCTTGCTAAAAAATAGTTAGAGGTATTTCTTGATATGGTTGGAAAGCCCTTGGAGAAGCATTTCGAACATCGTTGTGTATGCAAAATTTTGACATCGCATGAGTGAGTTATGCCTTTCGAAAGTTGATCTTTTGTATTAAGGATAGTCCAATCTGGCTTTGGGAAGGGCAATTTTGTCTTTTCCTTACCCAACTATTTTATTTCATTTTTGGTTAATAAATTTGGGTCTACAATAATCTTATGCAGTTCACACTTTTAGAAAAACAAGTTAGGGTTTTGAGAGAAGAGAAAAGAAAAGAAGAAAAGAGGAGAAATGAGAAAAAAAAAAAGCAAGAACATTCATGAGCGTCAAAGTTCGGCTTTTGGAATTTGCCGGGGATGATCCCTAAAAAGGTGTATGAGATCTTTTAGTGTTGGGTCAGTTCATCGACACACCAAAATTGTTTCAGTTCATTGATTTTCGAGTAGTTTGAATGATAAGTGGTGAAGTTCTTGAAGAACTTGTTGAATTCTTTTTGGTTGAGTTATTGGATGCCTAGTGTTGATTTGACTCGTGTTTTTGAGTTGTTTTTCGAGTTAAATGTATTGGGTATTAAGGGTACTAATGATATTATGTGTTTGGGGAAAGAACCATGGAAGTTTAGAGGTTTTAGAGATGACAATGGGGGAGAAAAGTCAAAAATGCCTGTCCATAGGGCCATGAGGAATCACGCTTCCAACAGCCCTACAGGATTATCTATATCCGTAGAGCCTTGAGGTGGCGTGCCATATAGATAACCCCAACTTGGCCTCTAATGTTTGTGGCCAAGCACTCCACACCACTCAGAGCACTAAGGACGCCAGTTTACCCGATTCATTCCCCATCTTTTCGTACTAGTTCCTAAGTAATGTACCCTTGTTTCTTAGTTGATTCCAACACTCTAAGGTACATCTAAAGCTACGTAAAAAGTGGAGTACATTTCTCAAAAGCTATATGGGAACTAAGTATTCCCTAAGAGTTTATAAATGTTTTCAAATTTAAGATAAGAGAAAACTATGCTTTCCAAAAGAGTTTTGAAAAAGAAAAGGGACCATTGATTCGACGAGATCTTTCTAAAGCTATGTGTTGAGAAATTTCCAACCCAAAGAAGGAAGTTGTTTTTGAAAGCATGAAATAAATTTTAATTTGGGAGTAGTATTGAGCACCTATATGGGGATAACAGTTCACATTAACTCAGGTCTCTATGAAAACCATGTAGCCATCATGGTTATTAATTGGTCATACTTTTTATATGATTACATAAGTTAAGCTAATGGATGCACTAAGTTAAGTTAGATTCCTATACTGATGGAAAGGTATAGCTAAGTCCTTGGCAGTGCGAGGTGAAATGTTATATCATCACTATAGCTCTTATGTTATAGTTGTCGGTTAGAGAAACTCCTACAACAGTATATGCATGGTTCATCAAGAGGTTCTGCCTTGTATTAATGGGGGTATGGGACTTCATTCATGCATTGCACAAGTAGACTTTGAGAGGAAGCATGATATGTATTTTATTAAGATTATGAGTTTACATATATTTATTGTGTATTGTTCTATACATATCAGAGTTAATTGTAGCTTTGCTTACATAGAGTTTTAAACCATATATTAAACAACTTATTTTGTATTGCACATGTATTTAAACTTCTAGATAATGAAATGAGTTAATTATATTGAGTTTTGTTATTCATGAGTTTAGCAGAGCCAAATTAATTGTTCTCTCTTAATCTATTCAAGTTTAAGTTTTTTTAGCATTCAAAATCGCATACTCGTACATTCAATATACCAATTCCTGTTGGCGTGCAATGTACCATGATGCAGACGTACGTAACTAGGATAAACATTCGGCGTACCATTGATCTAGTGAGCATCTCAAAGTTAGTTGGTGAGCCTCCCTTCATTCTGGAGGACATCTTTATCATTAAAGTTATTTTTTTAGTCTATAGTTACAAGGATGATGGGGGGTTCTATCCCAACATCCCTTTATTTTAAAGGCTTCAATGTTAGTTTCTTTAGTCATTTCATTTCACTTGGACTTCAGTTACCACTTTGGCTAATTATTACTTTTAATTTATTTCTTGAGTTATCACTTATTTTTAAGTATTTCGCTAGTAAGTACGCCAGACAAAGTATCCGCTCGAAGCCAGCAATGGTCTTTGAGTGGCGGTGACGCTCAAGTTGTAGGCTTGGGGTTTTACACAATAGTACACCCAACCATTACATCTTGAAACAAGTGAACATTATTAATCAAAAATTTACTTTGACTCCATCCTGAAGATGGCTTTTGAAGAAGATTCCCTAGTATTTAGATAAAACAAAAAAAATGTAGAAGCCATCAATAAACACCACCACATAGAACCCAAATCAAAAGTCTTAGCCCTTGAACCATCTACACAACCTTTGTGGAACTCTTGAAAAACCATGGTATTAAATAAAACTACAATAATAGAAGTAGTCTTGCTCGCAATGTAGAACATGCCTATAAACCAGATACTGAACAATGATAGCTAAACATCAGGAAATCTATACTAGAACCATACCCCAATATTGGCTGCATGAATCTATAGTCAACAAAGTTGATACCCTCTCTCAATTCTCACCCTACTCTATTAGCCACAAATTGAAAACGAGTGTATCACTCTAAAGTACCTATTTACCTCATAAATTCATTCATAAAACACCTCTACCTAATTCATCGACACAATTATAACATTCTAAAACCACTTCATCTCAAAGCTCCCCTACCCAAACCTAACCATACGAGACTACATCATTAGAATACTGGTTTAAACATCAATGCTAAGCACCAAACCCTTCATAAATAGAAAACTCTTATAGATCAAAAGATGAAAACCCTCATACTAGCTGCTTCAAGTGTAGTAAAAAATGTTAACTTCATGAAAGAGTTCCAAAAGAAAAGGCAAGCCGGTGGTAATAGAGGCAATAGAGTCTAATATTATTTATCGGCTCCACCAGACAGAAGTTCACCTAGAGGTTCTACCTCAAGGAAAAGAGGAGGAGCAAAATTTTTGGATGCTATGAACAGTTGCTAAGAGAAAGAGAATTCTCCAGATGCTGTCATTGGTATGATCAATGTGTTTTCTTATGATGTTTACACTTTGCTAGAATTGGTAGATATTGTGATGAATTTGATGTTATTTTAAAGAAAATTCTCAAGCCCATCAGTGTTTATACACCTGTGGGTGAGCCTATTATATCTAAGAAAGTTTATCGTAATTATACCATATATGTTAACCATAAGAACATCGTGGCTAACTTAGTCAAGTTAGACATAGAAGATTTTGATGTTATTCTAGGTATGCACTGGCTTCATGCATGTTATACCTCAGTTGATTGTAGAATTCGAGTAGTAAAGCTTGAGTTTCATAATAATCCATTTATAGGGTAGAGGAGTAGTTCAATAGTTCCTAAGGCTCATTTTTTTGTACCTTAAGGTGATAAAGTAAGTTTCCAAGGAGTGTGTCTATCACTTATTCTGATTTAATGAATTTAGTGCTGACACACCTCCGATATAGTCAGTTCAAGTCATAAATGAACTTCCAGATGTGTTTTTAGATGATCTTCTTGGAGTCCCTCCTGAGAGAGAAATAGTCTTCAATATAAAAATTCTCACCCATACTCGTCCTATCTCTATGCTTCCATAAAAAGGCTCCACAAGAGTTGATATAGTTAAAAATACACTGGAAAGACCTTTTTCAGAAAGGATTCATTCGACCAAGTGTCTTACCTTGGGATACTTCAGTCTTATTCGTAAGGAAGAAGGATGATTCACTTTAATGTGTATAGATTACTGCCAATTAAACAAGGTTACTATCAAGAAAAATTATCTACTTTTGAGGATCGATGATCTACTTTACTAACTCAAAGGTTCCACTTATTGTTTGAAGATAGACTGAGAGTAAGAGAAAGTTATATTCTTGAGACAACTAGTCTTTATGAGTTTCAGGTCAGTTCATTTGGTTTGACTAATGCTTTTCCACCGTTCATGGATCTTATGAACATGGTATTCAGGCATTATCTAGATATTTGTGTTATCCTATTCATTAATGACAGTCTTACCTATTAAATGACAAATAATATAATGCTAGTCAGCGCACAGTAGTTCTTCAAACTATGAATGATAGAGAGCTATATGCTAAATTCTCTAAATGTGAGTTTTGGCTTGAGTCGGTGTCATTTTTATGCCACATTGTTTCTTGTGATGGAATTTGAGTTGATACTTAGATAATACAAGCAGTGCAGAATTGGCCTAGACCCACATCTCTGACATATATTAAGATTTTGTTAGGTTTTGCTCGATATAATAGAATGTTTGTCGACGTGTTCTCATCTATTTCATCCCCTTTGAATAAGTTTACTTTGAAGACCGTAAAGTTTTAATGGTTTGAAGCTTGTAAGAAAAGCTTTAAGGAATTAAAACTAGGTTGGCTACTGCCCTAGTATTCATCTTCAAAAGGTACAAAAGGTGTAGATGTGTTTTTGATGTGCCTAGAATTGAACTAGGTTGTGTATTGATACAAAATGGAAAGGCGATAGCTTATTTTGGTAGACAACTTAAGGTTCACGAAAAGAATTATCCAACCCACGATCTAGAATTAGTTGTTGTAGTATTCATTTTTAAAATATAGCTCCACTATATTTATGGTGTTCATGTGGATTTGTTCACCAATCATAAGGGTCTTCATTACGTATTCAATCAAAAAGAGCTTAATCTCAAATAGGTGATGTGGTTAGAGTTACTCATGGATTATCAAATGAGTAATCAATATCACACAGTTAAGTCTAATGTCGGAGTTGATACTTTGATAATGTAGTCTATCGGTAGTACCACCCATTTTGAGGAATAAAGGAAAGAATTAGCCAAGGATGTGCACAAACATGCACGATTGAGATTACATTTGTTGGATTCCAATGAAGGTATACTAGGGGTGATGAATGGGGTTGAATCTTCATTAGTGTCAGAAGTGCAAGAGAAACAAGACTAAGACCATATTTTGATTGAATTGAAGGGAAATGTTCATAAGCAAAAAGTGATGGATTTTTAACAACGGGGAGATGGTGTATTAAGGTATCAAAGTATATTGTGTTTAGAAGGGTGGATGATCTCCAAAATAGGATTATAGAGGAAGCTTATAGATCAAGATATTTAATCCATCGTGATTCTACTAAGATGTATCGTGAGTTGAGAGTTGTCTATTGGTGGAGTAGTATGAAGAAATGTATTGTTGAGTTCGCTGATAAGTGCCTAAATTTTCAACAAGTATAAGTAGAGCACCAAAGGCTTGGTGGTATGGATTAGAATATAAGGATACAAGAAAGGAATTTGGAGATGATCAATATGGATTTTATAACTGGCTTACCGCGGTCTTAATAGGCGCAATGAATCTATTCAAGGTTTGTGGATTGAATGAGAAAATCAGCCCACATTTTGCTGGTAAGGACCACTCATTCAGTAGATGATTATGAAAATCTATATATTCAAGAGATAGTTAGACTTCATGGAGTTCCTTTGTCCATGATCTCAGATAGAGGTGCAATTTACTGCACAATTTTGGGAATCTTTTTAGTACGATTTGGGTTCAAATGTGAATTTGAGTACTGCTTTTCATCCTCACTCTGATGGTCAGGCACAACATACTATTCAGACTTTATAAGATATGTTGAGAGATTGTATGATTGATTTTAAAGGTAATTGAATGATTACTTACCTCTAATAGAGGTTATTTATGAAAATAGTTTTCACTCTAGCATCCAGATGACTCCTTATTACGATCTTTATGGTAGAAGATGTCCTATTCGATGGTTTGAGGTTATAGAATCTTGGTTTATAGGACAAGACTTAGTGGATCAAGTTATGGACAAAGTGAAGATCATTCATGAAAGGTTTAAAACAACGTAGAGTCGTCAGAAATTCTATGCTTATATTAGGAGAAGAGACTTAGAGTTTGAAGTACATGATTGGGTTGACTTGAAGATTTCACCTATGAAGGTTTTTATGAGATTTGGTAATAAATCAAAGCTCAGTCCCTGATATATTGGTCCTTACAAGATATCCGAAAGGATTGACAATGCAGTGTATGAGTTGGATCTTCCACGAGAGTTAGCAGTAGTTCATCTAGTGTTTCATATTTCTATGTTGAAAAAGTATATGAGCGATCCTTCACTCATTATACCGACTGAAAATAATATAATGAAATACGACCTATATGATGAGGAAATTCCAGATCAAGGTAGTAATTCTCTTCTTAGTACTTTTTTATTGATATGCTGAATGTGTTAGATTTGCATGTTTGGTGTTTGAGATGGGTGTTACATGTTATCACCCTTAGTTCTACTTAGAGTAATGTTGTATGTGTGTGTGTATATATATACACATACTAGGTAATTCGAAAAATTGTTAACATATTCAAAAAGAAATTACGCTTAAACATCAAAGTAATTATAACTTTTGAACTTGCATAATGAATTTCTTCAATTGATAAGTAAGAGATTTCATATCTACGTAAAAATAGACAAATATGTAAGCTTATATATAGTAATTTTAAGTTATAGTATTTAATACAGAATATCAAAACATGAATTTTTACAACTAAGTACAATAATTATTTTTTGCACAATGTATATAAGTACTATATGTGTATATGTTCAATATAATCAGAGAAAATAAATTTGCAGAAACTTAAACAACAGAGTTTAAAATATATACTCAAAAACAACAATTAATATCATAAGCATAAATTAATTAGTGTAAAAAAAACATAACAAGATATGTAAAATAGAATGAAATAGAAAGGAAAAATTGAGTCCACTGAATGCAGAATATCCCCTTAAAAAGTTATTCCCCTCCAATACTAGAGGTTTAAAGAATTACATCCTCTCAGGATGGAATGATTTTATTCACCAACTTATTGATACAAAACAGTGGTGTCTGTAACTCAATCAACAGAAGCAAAGTACACAAAGATTTAATTTTGCGAAGTAGAAGAAGATCAGAATTTTTGTTGTTTTAAAAAGAGAATACATCATTCTATTTATAGACAACAAAGGGTAGTGTGAAACAATATTTATTATACCTTATCAGAAACGATAAAACTATTTGGAAAAGTTGCAACGCTTCGAAAAGATCACAACCTTTCATAAAAGTCGCAACTTTTCATAATGTCACAACTCTTCATTATAGTAGCAATTTTTTCATAAAAGTCACAACTTTTGATAAAAATTGCAAACTTGCATTAACTTTTGATAAAAGTCGCAACTCTTCGTTAAAGTCAGTTCTTTTCATAAAACACACATTTTATCATAAAAGAGGAAGGCTAATTTTTGAAATAAATAAATTTAAAAGGAAATAATTGTTTGTGGTGGAGCCACGTAGGCGGGACACTAGAGTGAGAAGTGTCCCTTCCCACATAGGGAAGGTAGGATCACTAATGTACTCTTGAGATTGGAGACTATAATGCATGTAGCATAAATAGGGTCCCAACTATATCTCCTAGTTCTTCAACTATGTTTCCCCATAGAAATACTAGCTAGTGGATTCACGTAGTTGCTATGTTCATGTTTTGGTACTAGTTGGCAAGTAGTCCGCCTTCCTTCGGTGTAGGGTTCCACGAAACCAGATTCCTCATTAGCTCNAGGATAGTGATGATTTACCAATGTGTCTTAGTATAAAGTGATATGTAAATGTGCTAACATCACTTGTACTCATGAAATTCTTATTGAGCTATGATGATGATGCTTATACAAAGGACAGATCCTATGACCTACATTAAGCTATGATGATTACATTTCAAAAGGGACTCTAGCTTAGCATCGAGTGAAGTTCCTTCTCACGTAGGGAAGGTAGGATCACTAATGTAGTCTTGTCATTGGAAACTATAATTCATGTAGCATAAAGATGGTCCCAACTATATCTCCTAGTTCTTGAACTATGTTGCCCTAATAGGAATACTAGCTAGTGGATCCACGTAGTTGCTATGTTCATGTTTTGGTACTACCTTGGCAAGTAGTCCGCCTTCTTTCGGTGTAGGGTTCCATGACACTGGATTCCATATTATAACATGTGGTCTATGCCGGTTAAGGCAAGATATTTCCAAAAAGGTAAAAGGAATAAAAGGAATGAACTCTAATTAGGACAACCTAAGGGGTTTAGCTTAGTCTAGGTATGTGTATGAGACTCTACCTAAACATTGCACTAGATAGCCTTGAGGGATATCTTAGGAGGATGTTCTTATATATATATATATATATATTCTTATAATGGTATATGATATGTATAGGATGATATTGCACATTGATGGTGTCTTACGATGTTGAATTCACTTATGCTTATGTTTTTGGTCTCTATGTCTAATGTATGATGATCATATGTACTCTTAGATTATATGTTATGTGAACTGGATATTAGTGATGGTTCTTATTGAGTTAACTTGATTGAGTAAGTACTGAGGCTTTGCTTCGTCAATGTACTTGTTGACTTAATGAGGGTTCATGAGTATTTCTCTTGCTTTAGTTATGTTATAATGAACTCTTATCCATGCTTGTTGCTATTATAACTTGATGATAGAGTTGTCTTGACTATGTGTTCAGTTAAGTGATATGCATGTTGACTTGACTAGACATAACATTGTTGGTATTGTGATGTACTTGCTTTTGGTGTAATAAATATGTACTATTGATTGATATGGTCTTCTTGAATGTGCATAAGGCTTTCGAATGTAATATAGCATGTTTTAATGAAATGTACCTCTTTGCCATGATTTGACTTGTTTATGTGCAGATACTCATACGTAGTACAAGTGTGTACTAATCCTATGTTATTGTTAACTACAAATTGTAGGAACCGGCTGTTGACCGTAGTTGAAGGCCATTAAAGACTATTTGGATATTCCTCAAGTGTTCTGTAGGTCCTCACTTTCCGAGGACGATGCTATTATCTTGCTATTTGATATTTTTTAGTCTTAAACACGATTTAGTTCATTCTCTTTCTTTGTGGACTTTGTATATGCCTATATAAGGCTTCTATTGTAATGAAGTATGGGTTGAACCCAACATGTTGTNATTGATTTTCTTTTGCATTAGTATTAAATTGATTTTTATTTAGACTTTGTTATAATTACCAACATGTATAGATTATAATCTTTATTAGATTATTAAGAATTCTAACTTCCAAACATGAAATAAATATATTAAAAGATAAAAACTATGAAAAAGTATAAGTGATATTTAAAAATTATATCAAAATTAGTATTTTTACGTATAAAATAAAATTTTAAAATTATATATATAATGTTGGGTTGGTTTGGTCTCGAGTTAATTTTTTTTTACTTGAAACCAAACCAACCCAAATATAGTAAATTTTTTTTATTCCAACACCAAACCAAATCAAACTAAATCACTAATTAAATTTCTTTTTTTGATTTAACTCGATTTATAATTTTATTTAATTTTCGATTCGATTTTGTACACCATACGAGTGACCATTCGAATATTCATTCGACTCTCATAAATAGGGAGATGGTGCACATGTGGGAATTAGTAGTGGTAGTACTTGTTGTCACAGCCATTGATAACAAAGCATGTGATACCATAACATCAAACCCATTATATTCCCCTCTCATATATATATATATATACATATATATATATATATATATATATATATATATATATGTATGTATTGTGTGTGTGTGTGTGTTTTTATGTGTGTGTGTGTGTGCGCGCGCGCATGCAATAAAAGTGTAAGACTATGTGATCTTCCTATACGAATGGTATATGTATACTCAATAAAAATATTATGAGTATGCATAGGCTATGTAAACCTCAATATAAAAGTAATGAGAAGTTCTAAATTTTCCACATTTTTGACCTATGAATGTAATGATTTAAGGTAAGAGGATAGTCTTAGTCCTCAAAGAGGACAATGACGTCGGTTATGTCTAGGGGGTGCTCCTCGGGTGTTGCGAACTTGGTATCAAAGCATGAAGTTGAATATATTTATGATGATGGTTTATTAAACCACGTCTATGTACATTCTTATTCATAATTGTGAAGTGCGCCACATTATGAATAGGAAACTATATGATGCTTAGTAAATTCTCATTTTCTTGGAAATCCAATGTTGTGCCTCTAAAGTTTACTTTATGTGTTCTTTCACCTAAACCTGGGCATTGTGGTTATAGGTATGAATAGACTAAGAAATGATCCATGAAGACTTGATGAAGAGATTGCTAATGCGGGAGTTCCTCCCCAAACCCATCAAGTTCCTCCTCTTGACGAAGATTCTAATGATGATCAAGCTAAGGCCAATCCTCCGGCCATGAGAGATGGGGATATAAGGGATGTCTTTCTCTAAAATTGCCTAAGCCGTTACTGCCAAAGGACAAGTCGTCACTACTCAAGCTCATGCCATGACGGCCCATGCTAACTGGGAGGTGGTACCCCGAGGAAACCAACATGTTGGCACCATGGACTCCCGTTTGAGGGATTTCATTGTGATGAATCTCCCTACTTTCTATGAGTCCAAGGCTGAAGAAGATCCCTACGGGTTCATTGATGAAGTCTACAAAATTCTTTACGCTATGGGGTTGACTACTAGTGAAAAGGCTGAGTTACCCACCTACCAACTCAAAGACGTGGCCCAAACTTGGTACGTCCAATGGAGAGACAATAGGACTTTGAGGGATGGTCCGGTGATGTGGGGTTTTTCAAAAAGACTTTTCTTAATAGATTCTTTCATAGGGAGAAGTGGGAAGCTAAAGTTGTGGAGTTCATCAACCTTCGTCAAGGAGGTATGAGTGTGCTTGAATACTCCTTTAAATTCACTAAATTCTAAAAATATGCTCTTTCTTTGGTTTTCGATCCTAGGGATGAAATGAACTGCTTGGTGACGGGAGTGTCGGATCTTGCAAGAATAGTGTCATTCGTCTATGCTACATGACAATATGAACTTTACTCGTCTCATGGTTCATGCTCAATAAGTGGAAGAGGTTAGGGCTAAGAGAAAGAGTAGTGATGCCAACAGGGCAAGATCTTTTGATAGTGGTTCTTCAAAGGGTAGGCTTGATATCCAAGACAAGCCTAGGTTCAAGAAGAGGATTTCTAATCAAGTTCCTACAAAGTTCTCTAAGGCTTGTGATGATAAGGTGTCTAACACTAAGCCTCAAAAGGAAAGAGATACTAGCTCACCAAACAAGAAGCCAACTTGTGGAAGGTGTGAAAAAAAAATTATGGTGATTGCCTTAAGGGAACGGATAGTTGTTTTGGTTGTGGTAAAAGTGGGCAGAAGGTTTGAGATTTCCCAATATGAAGGGGAAAGACAAGGGGAGTGGAGAAGATAGTGGTTCAAATGTAGATGCACCAAAGAAGAATCGCTTATATGCACTTCGCTCTAGGGGTGAACAAGAGAGTTCTCCCGACGTGGTGACCGGTATGTTACTAGTCGTTACTATTAATGTATATTCTTTACTTAATCCAGGCGCTACATTTTCTTTTGTTACTCTATTGTAGCTAAAAAGTCTGATATTTTTCCCAACATTCTAAAAGAACCTTTTAAGGTGACTACCCCGATGCGTGAGTCGGTTGTTGCAAAGATAGTATATAGGAATTGTCCCATAATGTTTCCCAATATAATTACTTATGTTGAACTAGTTGAACTTGATATGGTGAATTTCGATGTTATATTGGGTATGGATTAGTGGCATGCTTGCTTTTCTACTATAGATTGTAGAATAAGGAAGGTGAAGTTTAGCTTTCCTAATGAACACGTGTTAGAGTGGAACGAGGGAAATTCTATTCCTAGAGGTCAAATCATTTTTTGTTTGAAAGCTTGCAAAATGATCTATAAACGGTGTTTATACCATATTGTAAGAGTCAAAGATTTAGACTCCGAGATTTCTCGCACTAAGATGGTCCCCGTAGTGAAGGAATTTTTGAAAGTCTTTCCAAATAATCTTCCCTAAATCCCTTCCGAATGGGAAATTGATGTTGGTATTGACTTTTTACCGGATACAAATCCCATTTCAATTCCTCCTTATCGGATGGATCCAGTCGAATTGGAAGAGTTGAAAGCTCAACTCAAATATTTACTAGACAAAGGCTTCATTAGACCAAGTATTTCTCCATGGGGTGCTCAAGTTTTGTTTGTGAAGAAGAAGGATGGGTCCCTTAGGATGTGCATCGATTATCGCCAACTCAATAAAGTCACTATTAATAACAAAAGTATGCTCTCCCTCATATTGATGACTTGTTTGATCAACTCCAAGGGGAAGATACTTTTCTGTGATTAACTTGATATCAGGGTATCACAAACTTAGGATAAGAGGTGAGGATATACGAAAAACTGCATTTCAAACTAGATATGGTAACTATAAGTTCTTAGTAATGTCATTTGATCTCACTAATTCCCAGGCGTCATTTATGTATCTCATGAATAGGGTGTTTCGAAGATACCTAGATCAATTTGTCATTGTCTTTATTGATGACATCTTGGTATATTCGAAAAATGAGGGTGAACAAATAGACCATTTGAGGGTGGTGTTACAAGTGCTTAAGGAGAAAGAATTATTTTCCAAGTATAGCAAATGTTAGTTTTGGTTGAGGTCGGTGGCGTTTCTTGGTCATATCATCTCTAGTGAGGGAGTTAAGTTTGATCCAAGGTAAACCGAGGCGGTGAAAAATTGGCCGAGACCATTGACTCCAACCGATATTAGGAGTTTCTTGGGTCTAGCGGGTTATTATTGTATATTTATGGATGGTTTTGCGTCCATTGCATCTCCCTTGATTACCTTGATCCAAAAGATTAAGAAATTTGAGTGGTCGAAGGTATGCGAGAGAAGCTTCCAAATCTTCAAAGATAGGCTTACTTCTGCTCCGGTGTTGACTTTACCAAAGGGTACGAAGGTCTTCGTTGTGTATTGTGATGCATCCCGAGTGGGTTTAGGGTGTGTGCTTATAAAACATGGGAAAGTAGTGGCTTATGCATCTAGACAACTTAAGATGCATGAGAGGAACTATCCAACTCATGATCTTATTTTAGCGGCCATGGTATTTGCCTTGAAATATGGAGGCATTACTTGTATGGTGTTCATGTCGATGTGTATACCGACCACAAGAGTCTTCAATATGTTTTTACCCAAAAGGAGTTGAATCTCCGACAAAGAATATGGTTTGAATTGTTGAAAGATTAGAACATGAGTGTTCTCTATCACCCCGACAAGACCAATTTGGTTGTGGATGATCTAAGTCATATGAGCATGGATAGTGTGTCCCATGTAGAGGAAGCCCAGAAAAATTTAGTGAAATATGTTCATAGGTTGGTTAGATTGGGTGTTAGATTGGAAGATTCTCCAAACGGTGGTTTTATGGTCCATCATGACTATGAATCATCATTGGTGGTTGAGGTGAAGTCCTAGCAACACCTTGATCAACCATTGATGGAGTTGAAGGAATTGGTTCTTGCCAATCTTAATGAGTCATTCTCCTTAGAGGGGATAGTGTCTTGAGGTATCGAGGAAGGTTGTGTGTTTCCAATGTAGATGGTTTGAAGAACCGGATTCTTAAGGAAGCTCATTGTTCCCGTTACTCTATTCATTCGGTTTTGACAAAGATGTACTATGACCTTAGGAAAGTGTTTTGGTCGGAAGTCTTGAAGAAAGACATAGCGGAATTTGTTGCAAAATGTCCAAATTGCCAGCAAGTGAAAGATGAACACCAAAAGTCGGGTGGTTTACTTCAAGAAATCCAAGTTTCTACTTGGAAGTGGGAAGAAATCAATATGGATTTTTTGGTAGGTTTTCCTCGGACACAAAATCAATAAGACACCATATGGGTGGTTGTAGATAGGTTTACCAAATATGCTCGTTTTATTCCCGTCAAGTCTACCTATTCGGTGGAAGATTATACAAGGATCTTCATAGATAAGATTGTGTGTCCCCACGGAATTCCAGTGTCCATCATATTGGATAGGGATGCACAATTTACATCTAGGTTTTGGAAGTCATTCTAAAAAGGGTTGGGTACCAAAGTGAAGTTAAGCATCGTTTTTAATCCCCAAATGGATAGTCAAGCGGAGCTTACTATTCAAACCCTTGAGGATATGCTTAGAGCGTCTATCATTTATTTCATGGGAAATTGGGATAAGCATTTGCCTTTGGTGGAATTTGCTTACAATAATAGCTTCCATTCATCTATATCTATGGCTTCTTATGAAGTTTTGTATGGTAGGAGGTGTAGATCTCCAATTGGATGGTTTGAAGTGGGTGAGTCCTCACTTTCGGGTCTCGATTTGATTTATAGGACTTTGGAGAAGGTTCATATCATAATAAATTGCTTGCAAACTGCCTATAGTTGGCAAAACTCTTATTCTAATCATAGGAGAAGAGATTTAAAACTTGAAGAACGCGATAAGGTGTATTTGAAAATCTCGCCAATGAAAGGGTTGGTTAGATTTGGCAAGAAAGGGAAGTTGAGTCCACATTATGTGGGTCCCTATGAAATCATGCAAAGGGTTGGCAAGGTTGCATACGAGTTCGGATTACCTAGTGAACTATCTTTAGTTCATCTGATTTTCCATGTATCTATGCATAAGAAATGCATTGGTGACCCCGAGTCAATTCTTCCTATTGAAGGTCTTCAAGTGAAAGAGAATCTCTCCTATGAGGAGGTTCCGTTTCAAATCATTGATCCTCAGGTTAAGAGGTTGAGGAACAAGGAGGTGGCTTCCGTAAAAGTGTTATGGAGAAACTACCTAGTTGAGGGAGCAACATGGGAGGCCAAGGCCGACATGAAGTCCCGTTATCCTTATATCTTTTCTAGATAACGTTAGTTATTCCTATTAATAATTGAAATAATGAGTTAATTTGAATTTGACTTGTTTTGCAAAGATATGCATGTTTATGGTAAAAGGTTTATGTTAAAATGAACTATAAGGAAAATTGTTGTTTTGCTTGAATTGCACTTAATTGTGTATTTGGTATGTTGTTGCCTTCATAATGTGATATTGAGAATGTTGGTAGTTTGAGAAAGAAACTTTGGCATAATTGACTCCTTAATGATATGTTGATCTCATGTTGTTGTTGTGAGAACGAAATTCCTCATATTATGACTTTAAGCCCTTAAGGGTGGAAATTGATGTTTTTGAGTCATTTGTGTAAATGCCATGATTATGTTTTGAATGGAGTTGTGTAAAACTCCTTGAGTTGTAACTCATATGGAAGTTGACATTCATGTGGTATATGGTTGGTTGGGCTTCTAGTCTTGAGTCTATCCTTTCCTTTTTAAAATATTAATATCATTCGGGGATGAATGTTCCTAGGGGAGGGGGGATAATGTAACATTCCAAAAAGTCGAGACCTAATATAGAGCCTAACATGAGTTAATAAAGGTTTAGGTACTGTTATAAGGCCTAAAATAATGTTTATAAGTTATCCGAGATGTTTTAGAGCCAAGACGTAAGGAGCCTCCATGACGTCCGGAAACTAGCTTAAATTGATATAGTTGACGTCACCAAGTTTGTTGAAGGTTTTCCGAGGGTCAAATTAAGTCTAAAACTTGTAAAAAGACTTCAAGTAGGTAGAATGTGGTATAGAGGGTCTAAACGTCTAATAACAATGCCTCAAGGACCCACCGAAGGGTCCTTTAAGAGGACCCCAACATGGGTGGACGAGCTTGGCAGCCTACGTGAGTCAAGAGTCAGTGGGCTTCTCCGCTTCGCACATCCCAAACAGACCCTACTTCGTCAATTCATTTTTCTAAAATAAAATGTGTGTTGGCCTCGGGACGCGGAGCGACTTCCCAGATTCGGTAAAATAATAATTTTGATAATTTGACTCCACAAAAAGACCCATTTAAGTGAGGGGTGTTTTGGAAAATTTAGGTTGTTACTATATATTGACTTAGCATCAGTTTTAATACATTTTAACTTACTCCAAACCCAATGCCCAAAACAACCCAAAAGCTCTCACCTCTCTCTCTACTTTCTCTCTCCCCAATTCCTCCATTGAAAAAGGAAGAAAGCTTGAAGAAGGATGTCAATTTTTCTAGGATTTCACTTCAATTTCATGGATTAATCTTCATTAAGTTATGGGTTTTTCACTCTTGGGATTCCTTTCCACAAGAGGTCCTTTCAAAGTTTATTTCTAAATTACCCAATTCCATGGGGTTTACCAATTCTAACGGGGTTTCTTCTAAACTTCAAATTGATGATTGGTTTTGATTTGTTTTGATTACTTATGAATAATTGAGTACAGGTTGTTGGTTAATGCATATTAATTGATTGAACTTCATGAAGATTATGTCCTTTCCCCAATTTCCCCAACTCTTGGATCTTGATTGTGAATTGATGGGAATTGAAGAATGATTTGATTATTAAGCTTATTTTATCTATTCTAATTCATGTATGGATTGACTAGGGCAAGACATTTTTGGGATTAGATCAAATTCTTAATGAATACATGATAAACCCTATTTTCCCTAACCCTAGGTTATGAATTTTTTTTAATTGGACAGTGATGATACAATTGACCTAGTTCTTTATTAATTACTATTAATTGATGCTTCTACACCTATTGTTGGATCTAATTCGTAAGTTGATGGTAAAAACAATGAAGATGACTATTGAAGGAGATTGAGTAAGTCTTTATGATCCTAACCTTTACTTAAATTATGATGGTTTGTGATAGATGACGTACCTCAATTGAAGCATGACTTGCGATTAGCCTATTGAAAATAATTTATTCATGTTTGTATTCATATATTTTACCTTAGCTTCCTCCTTTTTTGTAGATGGTCCTGCGGTAGATGTACTTCCTGCTGTAGCTGAGCTTCCTACAGATGTATACAACTATGTGAAAAACAAAAAGAAAAAATAAAAATGGAAATAGTATTAATTAAAAATTTAGGCTGTTGTAAAAATAACAGCACCACAGTTTGGATGTACAAATAAATATTATAAAAAGCAAAAACTTAAAAGATATAAAAATTATAGAAAAACTAAAACTAAGTATAAATATAAAAAACCAAGACAAAGATATTATGTAAAAAATTATAAAGTAAAAAGACCATATAGACCAAAAAGAAAATTATCCCAATGTACTTGTTACAATTGCGGGAAGATAGGACACTTGGCTAGAGAATGTAAGTTACCCAAGGATCCAAAAAGAAAACAAATTGCAGAAATAATGGTATAAGGTTGGTTATGAAGTACCTATGGGTCTTATTATGACATGATGATAATGTTATGCAAATCTCACATATGAGGGTTTCCATGAAAGGATCTTCTCATGCAACTTGTAACGAGCTAATGACAATGCCTATACAAGGTATTAGACCCTATGACCTACATTAAGCTATGATGATTAATAAAGACATTAAAGACATTTCAAAAGGAACTCTAGGTTTTCACGAGTGAACTAGAGTGAGGAATGTCCCTTCCCGCATAGGGAAGGTAGGATCACTAATGTACTCTTGATATTGGAGACTCTAATGCATGTAGCATAAAGAGGGTCCCAACTACATCTCCTAGTTCTTGAACCATGTTGGCCCCATGGGAATACTAGCTACTGGATCCACATAGTTGCTATATTCATGTTTTGGTACTATCTTGGCAAGTAATCCGCTTTCCTTTGGTGTAGGGTTTCATGACACCGGATTCCACATTAGCTCATGTGGTCTATGTTGGTTAAGGAAATATGTTCCCGAATGGCAAAATTAACTGAATGAATGAACTCTAACTAGGATAACCTAAGGGGTTTAGCTTAGTCTAGGTAGGGGTATGAGACTCTACCTAAACATTGCACATGTTAGCCTTTAGAGAAGTCTTAGGAGGATGTTCTTATATATGTATATGATTATAATAGTACATTATATGTGTATGTTGATCTTGCGCATTGATGGTGTCTTATGATGTTGAATTCACTTATGCTTATGTGTTTGATCTCTATGTCTAAAGTATGATGATGATATGTACTCTTAAATGATATGCTATTTGAAGTGGATATAGTCATGCTTATCATCGAGTTTACTTGATTGAGTAAGGTTGTGGGGCTTTGCTTGGTCATTGCACTTGTTAACTTAATGAGGGTTCATGAGTATTTGTCTTTCTTTAGTTATGTTGTAATGAACTCTTTTCCATGCTTGTTGCTATTATAACCTGATAATAGAGTTGCCTTGACTATGTGTTCAAATGAGTGATATGCATGTTTACTTGACTAGACTTTCATTGTTGGTCTTGTGATGTACATGGTTATAGTTTAATAAATATGTACTATTGATTGGTATGGTCTTCTTGAATGTGCATAAGACTTTCTAATGTAAAATAGCATGTTTTAATGAAATGTCCCTCTTTAGCATGATTTGACTTGTTTATTTGCATATACTCATACGTAGTACAAGTGTGTACTAACCCCATGTTTATGTTTACTACAAATTGTAGGATCCGGCCGTTGATCTTAGTTGAAGGCCATTTAAGACTACTTGGATATTCCCCAAGTGTTCGGTAGGCCCTCACCTTCCGAGGACGCTGTCACTATCTAGCAATTTGATATTGTTTAGTCTTAAAGACGATTTAATTCATTCTCTTTCTTTGTTGACTTTGTACATACCTATATAAGGCCTTTATTGTAATGAAGTATGGGTTAAACCAAAGATGTTGTATTCGACATAGATTGTTTAATATGAGACGTATTCTAGACTTCTTATGAATCTATATTGATATATATATATGGGTGCAATAAAAGTAGAAGACTATGTGATCTTCCAATTGAAAGGTCTATGTATACTCGATATAAATACTATGTGTATGTAGTGGTCTATGTAAACTTCGATGCAGAAGTAATGAAAAGTTTTAAATTTTCCGTGTTTTTGACCTATGAATATAATGATGTAATCTAAGAGGCTAGTCTTATTCCTCAAAGAGGTCGATGATGCTGGTTATGTCTAGAGGGTGCTCCTCAGATGTGACATCAAATCCTCAAAATGAAACATTGAATCTGAAATCAACTCTGTTAGACTAATTTCCACATTCCCAGGCTGATAGAGTTGACATAATTCTATTAAAAACTCGAAACATCAAAAGATACCGAAAATAATTTTTTATCAATTTAGCCTCTTTAAACTTTAGAATCTCCACAATTACAAACTTTTCATTCAAAACCAATATCAAAATTTAATTAGAAATGACTAAGGGTTAGTATCGTAAGTGGTAAAATGATAATTTTATCAAAATTTCAAAAAAATAATCAACTGGGTCATTACATCTTTAATCAGATTCTTAATCATTATGCTAACTCCACTGTAACTATGTCGGTTGAAAATTTGAGGTAAATGAAAACTAACTACTTCAAAAATAATTATAATGTAGCACAAATACTTGTCATGAAGCATGAAAATATGATCGAGAATTACATATAAACATAGGGAGGTAAATGGGTGGGTGATCAAACTTGAATGGGTCAAACATTTAAGCATTTTCTTGTGTTAAAATATTTTGGGAAGATGTTTCACACAACTAGTCACAAATCCCAACATCTCCCCTCTTTTTAAGCATTTCCACTTATGAAACTGGTCGTATACATTAGAGTGCACCCATATGTATGATTGACTAATTTATCTATGTCAATGTGACTTTTATCTTTAAAAATTGCTTTTATTCAAGATTCGCCAAAAAAAAAATGTTGTGCTTATCTAGTTATGTAAAGATTGTATATAAGATGGAACTAATAAAATCATCACTACCTTAGTTCATCAAGATATGCACCCACATATGGACAATTGTCCAAACACTAAACAGTAAAAAGAAAAATGAGTAAAGTAATATAACAGTATTGGTATGCTAGAAGTAAGCTACACATAGTTTTATACAGACAAAATGATAATTAAAGGATTTAGTTAATTACAATTAAGCTAGTATCGATGAACAATAGTAATAAGGTGCATTCACATTTGATAGTACCTGTAGCATTAGTAACTAACAGCTTCCTTTGTGCCATTAAACATCGAGATCAACAATAAACATGATCTTAACTGCAGGAAGATCAAATAGAAAAATATTACTACAAACAACTAATAATTGAACTGCATAAATGATATCAAGTATTGTATTCGCAATCAAAATCATGCTAAGAAAATACAACACACAAATATTGAAATGATAAATTCATTGTTTACTCTCACAAAGAACCATGGTGTAACTACTAAATACTAAATAAACTAATGCACAATTATGTATTTATAGACTAGTTTCACGATTGTATTTTTCTTGCGAAACTAAGCAACTTATTTATCTATATAGTATTTCTTTGTTGTACTCAATATGATCCTTTTAAGGGTGTAAACACATATCTATTATTATTCATATGGTCAAATTTTTATTTTTAATAATAATTATCTACTTGATTTTATTGCAATTAAAGATCATGTTCAATGTTAAAATGGATACTTAGTGGCACAATAGAATCTATTAGTTACTAATGCTACAATTCTCTCAAATGTGAATGCACTTACGTTATTGTTTGTGGATATTGGATTCATTGTAATGACTTGAATCCTTTAATTATCAAATTCACGGTTATAATAACTTACCTTTCTTTTTGCATAAGAATATTGTTTGTCATATTCGTCCATATGTACGTGCGGACCTTGGTGATTTTATTAGTTCCATCATTTATGCAATCTTAACATAACTAATAAGCATACTATGTTTGGTAAAGCTTGGATGGCTTAATAAGTTTAGCTATAATTAAAATCACATTGAAATAGATAAATTACTGAATCATAAATATGGGTTCACTCTAATACATACTATCATTTTCATAAATGGAAAACATTAATATGTTACAACATATATGTTTAGTAGGGGGAGATGATAGGTTATGACCCGTTGTTTGACCTATCATAACCCAATCTTTTTTATCCAAAAGAATTTAGGCGGATTTGATCTAAATTCAATAATAATGTTTACCCAACCCACTCTTTTATCACTTCTACATGCATATGTAGTTTTTGATCATATGTCATGATTGCTATTTTTGTATAACATATTTTTTCTACTTTTTCTTTAAATCTTCTTACCATGTGTCATTTTTCAGCGAATGATTATATGAGGTGTGAAAAAGATCCAATATAAGACAACACGTCTCAACAAAGAATTGTTAACACTCAATTTTGACCATCCACGACAGAATTAATTTTCAAGCTTCTTCAATTTTAAATAATTCAAAATAATCGGTTTTATAATATAACAAAATAAATAGAGTCAAATTATATTAAAGAATCTCATCATTTTTTTATAAATTTTAAATGATAAATATGTATAAATTTACAATCACATTAGTTGAAAATCATCACAAAGATTTTGCAGTTTAGTTAAATCTTTAATAATTTACTTTAAGTTATAGTTATAATTTTGAGTTAGTTAGTTTGTAAATAGCTTAATTATTTTGTAATTGAATTAATTATTATATTTCGTTAAGATTAATTAGATCGTTAATTAATTAATATTAATTCATCCTATATAAATTTTAGTCAAACTCCCTAAATTAAACTCAATTTAGCTAACTTCTTAATTTGCATTTGGCCATAATTACATCCATGTGGCTATTTTCCTAACTAAATTTAAACATCAAACCAATTTTAAACTTTCTATTTTGCAATTTCCCAGCTCAACATCAATATAACATCAGCATCCCATCCCTTGTTCAAACCCAATTCCAAACGGCCCACCAACAACAAAATAATATAGCAATGCCACACGATCCCTGCACGTGCTTCTTCTTCATGAGAAAATCCCATTGAAACTCAGCAAACCGCAACCCAACAACCCGACCCTGTTGCGCTTCTTACAATCCAGCAACGATCAGTCGCATCAATCCGGCAAATCGAAAGAAAAGTCGTCGTCGACCTCACATGCAGCTTCCGACCACCCTCACATCCCCTTTCCCCATTTTATCCTTCCACTGTTGCCTTGAAAAAGATAAATGAATTCAAATTTCAAATTCGAGATTTCGACCGTTCCCTCCTAAATCAACCTCAAATCTCTCTATATAAACCTCCGTATTCTTTAGAGGAAACGAAGGAGGGGGAGGGGGGAGACGTAAAAAGAATAAAAAAAAAAGAGGGGCAAGTCTTAGGAGGAATTTTTGAATGTTGTAATGTTAGATTGATGAATATAATATTGATATAATATCAAAAAAACCACGAAACGTAGGTCTAGATTTTTGAGGAATTTCTTTTCGTCTCATCGGAGCTTCGTCTGAGTTCATTCGAATCTCACTTGTGGTGGTAGAAAAGCTTCACGGTCAAGCTCTTGTCCTAGTTGCTGCCCCAAAAAAGTGCTGTGCCTATTTTTGGACTTCATTCTTGCATTTCATTGAATTGTCTATCCCCTTGAGTCTACTCCGGTTATTACTGGAGAATCGGAAATCAGCTACAGGTGTGGAAAGCTGAAAAGGGGGCTGATATGCAACCTGTATATATCCATTATACATTGATATACAAATTGAGTGAAGTAAGATACTGGCAAAAATCAAATGACAACTTGCAGAGGTTGAAATGGGTTGTATATATTTGATATGCAGTAAAATATACAAGAAAATAGGTCAAGATATCACCCGTATATAGCTGAGTACACTCTTTTTATACACTGAATTCAAAAGGCAAAATGGGGCTAAAACCTAATGCAATTGTTGCAGTAGCCCAATTATTTGGGTAATGAGGGTTTGGGACCAAGAATTAGCCCTAACTAATTATTTTTTTTCACTTCTTGATTATCTTTTACTTTCAAGATAAACTCTAACCTTTGTATTGTTTTGGTTTAACTTGATTAATCTCCCCCATGAGATGAACTAATTTCAATTATGTTGGTCTCTTTTTTTCTTATAATTTCATTCAAAACTTTTTATATATATTTCTATTAATTTCAAATAAGTTTCATGCTCTAATTGAAAATTTTTTAAAGTAACTATTGTACAAATGAGTCAAATAATTCTAACTAATCTAGTTTTTTTTGTAAAAATTCCATTCATTTGTATTTTAATTCATATGCTTTATTTAGGTTACTCTCTCCAAATATAAAAATAAAATAAAATATGTTCTTTATTTAATTATTGTATCAAAGTTAATCAATATTGTAAATTATTATATTAAATCATTTTCCTAAAAAATAGTCAAAAAATATTTAACAAAGTGGTAGGATAACCGCGTGTGAACGGGCGCTTCAAATGCCTTAAAAAAACTTCTTGAAGCGTAAATAAGAACATCTTACCCATTTTTTTAAATTTATAAAGACTTAATCTGTAACAGTCTTTTTAAATTATGTTTTCTTAATTTCTTTTAATAAAATTAAGTGGCGACTCTTTTTAGAGTATTTTACTCAAATTGCTTTATAGTTAGATTTTTTCAAAAAAAAAATGATTTTATTAAAGATAGTAAAATCACGGCATAACATAAATGATGACTCTGTTGGGGATTTAGTAGGTTCTAACCATAAACAGACTTAGGTTAATTATTAAGATTTTTACTGTTTGCTTTATTTTTCATGCTTATGTGAAATAAATTGTTGTTTATTTAAAATGTTATATTTGTTACTGCTTTATATCAATTGGATATTTGTTATTACTTTATAAACTGTCATTCCTTCATACTTCCTCCAACTCTGAATAATTCACACAATCACACGTACAAGGTGTGTTTTGCGCACCCGCAAATTTCTTTCACAATCTTATATATAAAGTTAGGAAAATTGGCATATGCGAGAGATGTCCATATATTTTTCAGTTTGAACATGTAGCCTTCTCATTCGAGTTGTCCACTCGAAAACCTTTTTTCTAGTAAACCCACTCATAGTCAACTAGCATATAGAGAAACCGAATCTGTTTTAGCGCATTGAACATAGATGACCCAACACCCAAGTCGTGTTGGACCCATTAGAAAGACCATCCTGAGTCCAAGCCGGCCCACGACTGAAATGGTCGTTTTATTTTTGTGTTTAAGTTTGAAGGATGTATACGTTGTTAGGAAAATCATTTTACATGGTGTAAAAGGTAGATTATAGCTTATTCTAAGTAAAGAAATATCTTTACATGCTACTAGTCCATCTAAAGGCGTTAGCACCGAGCGACGACATGAAGAAAGAGGAAAGACCTTTCATGGAGACATAGCTTAGGATCGTTATGCTGCATGGGACTGATTATTTATATACCTCTTCCCTATTATGTATCCCCATTCAATTTATTTATAAGTTTGTATGAATTTATGTTTTGGGACAATGAAAAGTGTCAAATAATGTTATACATCCTTCGAATCGTTAGGCCCTTGGCATAAAAGGGTCACATATTTGTTTAGAACGTGTAATATTTGTTTATGTTTTTAATTGCTCATGTGGATATTTTGTTTTATTTGGAGATATTCTAGCTCATTCATCTTCGAATTGTTTTTAGAACCCCTTAGAATAAATATCAAGTACCTATCAAAAGTGTGCCCAAATACCCTTCGAGTCTTTAGTTTCCCTAAAGATTCAAACTTCATCTTTCAATTCATTACTTTCTGATCTCACAAAACGGCCCTCTTTCTCAACTCAAAAATAGATTCAAACAGATCGAACTACGCATGACCTAAATTCTCCTACATGAGATACGTAGGCAGTCTCTGAAGACTTAGTCCCCATTTTTTACAACCTCTATTCTTTCCAACCTTTGCAAGCAGATTAGAACTCCATTCGAAAATCAGAAAAAAAATGGACCCTAGCTCCATGCAAGTCAACCTTTCTGATTCACTAATCCCAAAATCAAATAGACAAATTCCGGTCTATTTAGTCTTTTTTTTCCTATTTATGTAGGCTAGTTTATCTTAAACTAAGACAATTTTTATGTGTTTGCAGTCGTGTGTGGTATTTTGTAATATTTATTATCTAGAAAAACAAACACATTTTTCGTTTGTGTTATTGTAATTTGTATAGTACTCAAAACAGATTTTGTGTTGTATAATATTTTGAACATTCAAAGTTCTCAAAGATTCCTTTTTCAATCCAAATTTGATGAAAGGAAAAAGAAAAATTACCTAGAATAGTGAGAATACCGCCCTGACTAAAGTTGTTATAGTTCAGCTGTCTGTCGTTGAACAAAATGTGCTAATTGCACAATTAATGCAATATATTGTTGAATTAAGGGTTGAGTTTGGAAAAATCAAGATTTGCAAATTTCGGCTGTCGATTTTAACATTCAAGGCGATGGAAGGCTTTCACTCCATTATCCTCCTCTGATTTCAAACTCAGAACATGGCCAGAATAATTTGTGCATGAGGAGATTGTCCGTGCGGAAATTGTTTGATTTTATGATAAAGAGTTATGATCATCCCCACAGACATGTGGAAAGACCTCGCGATTCCTCAATGGGTTATGAACTCACAATATATTTCTGAGGAGTATAATATATATACGGTTTAGAGAGTACTGGGTATTCCGAGGTATATCATTTCATGGTGTCATATTGCGTGCCCTCTCATGACATCCTTCATTTTTTATTATTATGTGTTCTTTTTTATTTATGGTTGGAAAAGACTTGATATTTTAATCCCTCCATTTGATGAAACTTGACTGGTAAGTGTAATATAGACTTGTATAATTAAAGAATTGATTTTTCTTATATAACCTCCCGTCACTACTTCTTCGTTGTCGATCAATGAGATATACTTGGTACAGATGGTTTCATACTCATACTACACTTGTTGCACTCTTTGTGGTGTATATTCGATTCCATGTACGAGCACATCTTGTAGAGCTTTTTGAGTCCGTGCTTGGAGCGTCTTGCAGTTGTGGTGAACTGCTTGGTTGTTCCGTGGCCCATACCTCCCTCTATATTTTACTTATTCTGTTATTTTAGTATTCATACATATATCCCTTGCGTCGGATTTTTCATTTTAGTATCAGACATGCATCGTATTTTAGAAGTTCTTGTACTTTTGACACCAATTCTTGGATGGTATTTTTAGTTTTTCCCCAGTTCGTAATTATGAGGAACTTAGGGTTGAAGATTCTTACTCGTTGTTCTCCTTTTTACCTTATTAATTAATTAAAATTGTTAAAATAGGTTGGCTTGGCTTACCTATTGGTTGGGAACATAGGTGCCATTACTACCTGTGAATTTGTGTCGTGGACAACCTCTATGTTTATATTAAATAAATAATAATAATAATAATATATATGTATGTATGTATGTATGTATGTATGTATGTATGTATGTATATGACGCAAAATCCCACGAAAAAAGCACATCCTAAGAGATGTCATCCGTCACTTTTTGTAAAGAAATTTTAAAAATATAATTTTATTAAAAAGCGACAGACAGCGTGGAAAATGGCATCAATTTTTGCAGTGACGTCGCTTTTCTATCTTTCATTTTTTAGCTGGTTTTTAGTAGTGTATCTATGCCATTTGAAATGTTCAGGTAAATGAAAACTTACTAATTCATTTTTGAAAAGTGATATTTGAGATAAATAAAAACTAACTACTTCGTTCTTGAGAAAGTAGAAAAATCACAAGCATTATAAATAGTCTTTTCAATTTGATATTCAAATAATTTAAATGACGTTAGTAGATGATCATTTGAATTTTTGAGTTGGGGGTTTAAAAAAGAGAATTATTAACTATTATACTACAGCTGTTGTAACCAAGAATTACAGACTAACAAGGGTTACAATTCTAAGCTATCGGATTGCAAACATCTAATTTACCATCAATTCATTTGGATTTTTTCGTTGTCTAAAACGAATGAATTTGTAGGTCTCCCTATGATATTTTGGCCAATTTAGAGTCCCAAAGTAGATCTTTATGAAAGAATATATGATCACGTCTTTATGAGAAGATTTTAATGTACATAATCTTTTATCCTTATTCCTACTCTATGCTTCATAAACCTAGTTATCCGTTTAACTACTTTTAACTAAATTCATAAAATAATTAAAGTAATATGAAATAATAAATAGCATGAATGTATAAAAAGTAAACAAACTTTATTATCCCTGAGGAAAGTGGATCTAATGAATCTTCTGGCATTGGGTCTGAATCCCAAAATATACATCATACAAGATGCAACATGAAATTTATCAGAACATTGAATGTATGGTGTCTAAAATAACTAAATTGAAATAGTAATATAATTAATAAAGCTTACAACTGAACATGAATATGGTAGACATCCGGAACAAGAATTGTTTAAGCATAGAAATGTAAGAAACATTATAATTATCTAAATCAATAAGTACTATTAAAGAGCTTAAGCCGAGCTTTTGGAATTGATAAACCAAAACTAACATGAATATTGGCTAACTAAATATCCATATGCAAATGCATTTTTGCAAAACTCATGACAACTGGTGGTCAAAATCAGATTTTATAAAATTCCAACACGTAAGAATGGACTTTAAATTTCATAGAATAGTATACTTTTCGTTTAACCAAACATAAAAACAATAGGAGAACATAGAATCTCAATTCAGTTTGATTAGTTAAGCTACAACATACCTTGTAAAGGTATGAGACATACATGTGTTGTGGATCTATAATAAGTCTTTACCATGGAAACTTGGATGATTCACCCGACTAAATAATACAATCGGTAATTTACACTCAAGGCGTACTGGCACTCAAAGACCATTACTGGTCTCGAGTGGGCCCTTAGCTCGTCTGTCTTAACTCAATGGAAGACAATAATCTATAAATTTAACTGAAAGAATGTAATAACTTAGAATATTTTAGAACTGAAACATTCAATCTTAGCCAAACTTGGAAGCCCAAGTTTTAAGAATAAGAGATAATACGCAAAAGACTCAAGAACTATCATGACTGTCTATGAAGCCTTTAACATGACTAAGATTGATGTAGGGACCAACCCCACAACATCCAAATGATCTAATACTAGAAAACAAGTAAAAGAGTCCTCATGAATGAAAGGAGGCTCATCCTAATGATCTAATACTAGAAACAAAGTAAAAGAGTTCTCCACAATGCAAGGAGGCTCACAAACTTACTCTGGAGTGCTCAAATGGATCAACGGTACGCTGGATGATGATCCGTGTTATCTATGTCTGCATCATAATACGATGCCGGCCAACAAGCATCAATATATTCAACTTACGAGTATACGAGTTGGAATGCTAAACAATACAAACATAGGCTTGAAGGGAAAATGTGAAGAACTTACCTGGATCAACTAAACCTTGCAAGTTTGAACTCATTTCAATATAACGCAAATTTAAATAAGTGAAATATAAATAAAAGTTGTTTAAAACATGATGTTAACTCTCTATATATGCAATGATACAATATAACTCTAAGATGTGTATGTAAAAATACAAATAACTAGGCATATAAAATACTTTGAACTTTCGTGAGAGTTTCCCTAATCGAAAGCTATCACTTTGAGCCTAACTGATGGTACTATGATTTACCTCACATTGCCAAGGACAATTCTATAACTTGCCATCAATATAGAACCTGAACTCACCAAGTGGATCCACTAGTATATGATAAGAAGAACTAAGGAATCATTTAAACAGTGTGATCCTTTCGCTGCCCATGATGGCTACATGGTGTATGGGGTCTTGAGTTAATATGAACTCGTTTCCCCATATCTGTGCTAAACATTACTCCACAAATATACTTGGCTCATATGTGTTTAAAATAACTTGTTCTCTAGTTTGAGATTATTGCTCAAACATTTCTTAAAAGCATTCCTGGAAATTATAGTTTGCTTATTAGTGAAAAACTAGTTGAATGACTCTTTTGGAAATCTCAGTTTCCCTTCTTGTTTAAATGTGAAAACATTTACAAACTTCTTAGGGAATACTTAATTCCCTTATAAGCTTTTGAAAAATGAATTCAACTCTTTAGTCTTTACTTAACTTGAAATTTGAGTCTTAAAAACAAGGTTAAAATACTGTTAGACTCTTGAAAACTTAATGAACTTTACTTTAACTTGCTTCTTGACTTTTCAACTTGACTCTTAACTTTCCATGAATTAAATTATGGATTCAAGGTCATACTTCGTGTTTTGGATGATTTATAAGTGTTTAGAAATTATTTGAAGTAGTTTGAATCAATGAGAAGTTTTAATACACTTTAATAGGACTTAAAATATTGGATAACGAAAAATGCCTAAAAAACGCCTATCCAAGAACATTCAGGGTGCGTCGCCCGAGTCCCTCTGTGTCACGCCCCGAGCTACCCCCGAAATGTGGAACACGGGACCTAGGATCACAAGTGATCCCAAGCTAAACCTGCTGGCATGATCATGAGCATACTAGAGATAATAAACTTAATGCGGAAGCTAAATCATAATTTAAAATGAAAAGATTGGGAATACAGATATTCTATAACTATGATTTGAAAACTAATGAGTTTAATACAATGAAAATATTAACTCAATAGTAAGGTGAAACTAACTTTGCCTTATAATAGTCTCTAACAGAGTAGAAATGTTGGGACAGGCACTAGCTAAGTCTAGCAAAATTTGAAACTAAAAGACTACAAATACTGATCTAAACTCATGACTATTGTCCTAGGAGAATAATGACTCACCACTGATTTTGCTAAACTGGAGATCAAAAATCAAACTAAGCGTGATCTGGATGCGGAGAACCTAAACCTAAATCATGAGAAGATGTACCACACGTATGCGTCAGTACTTGAAAGGTACTGAGCATGTAAGATAGAATAAAACTCAAATAAAACATAACTGAACAAGCAACAAAAGCAAGTACAATATTCTGATATACTAATTTTGAGCTAAATGAATGCAATGACCAAATTTATAACATGCTGAGACTGAATACTAACTAATATAAATATGGTCAATGTAATAGAGTTTGATTAAACTGTGGGATCTACTAACAACCGATAATAAAACCAAATGAGTTAAATGTGGAGTCAGATGTATACGCCCCATCGAAAATACCCAATATACCCTTCCATAGGTATAAATGCATGTTGGTGTGATCACTAAACTGATGTCATAGAGGGGACTTACAACCTTCTTGGCTAGTAGTTCTGAGACTATTTGGGCATGCTAAGACCTAGTCCAACTCGGTATTATGCTACTCCCAATGAACTAAGTTATTAACATATTATGACTGAATTTCAATAAATACTGGATAACATGAAAACTGAGAATGCAATAATTAATCTGATAATGATGCATTAATAAACGAGGCATGTATAACTGAAGTACTGAAATATCTGACCTAGCAAGTGTAATTTAAGAACCAAAGAAATACATATCTAGGGCTCTGAAATTCATGCAATAATCTAAGTTATAACATCGTAATCTTATTTGGAACATATAACTAACTAATTCATGATGTTTTATGGAGGTTCTAGAAACCCTAGGTCTAATCATGATATGAGAATTAAGAATCTGACTGAAAAGTAGGGACCCAATGGGTGAAAGGAACCCATTAGTGAAATTCCACATACGTGGTGATAAAATCCATGGAGAAATCTTTAGATTTCGGAGCTGGAACTGATGGAACCTTGTGGCATTCTTGAACTAGGGTTCTTGACCATAGATCAGAATATGGTGCGCCTATGGTAACGGTCGATTGAACCTGAAGATTTCTGAAAAGTTGATTTCTGTTCTGTTTTTGGTACGAGGTGTTACACTCTGACACTGACGGGGCATCTTGCGCCTAACTTTCCTAGATGACGCATAATGAAAATTTCCTCTCATTTTTTAACCTTAAATCATTCTAATTTGATTTATTTTCTAAAATTCACTTTATATTCCTGTGACCACATTATATACACTTGGATGTAATCCAATGAATTGAAAAAACAACACTTTCTATGTAAAGAATTCAAAAACCACAACTCATTTCAAGAACGAAAGCAATTCAAGAACAACCAACTAGAACATTTAAATTCCATTCATTTTAGGACTAGTTTATGCTGAATCCAACATGGTTGGCACCTGGCTGAACAAACCCAACGTAATAAGAGATCCACATACCTTTTTAGGCATCACCCCCGATAAAATCCACAAGGTAACTTCTACGATCTTGGAGAATCTTGAATGCCCTTCTCCTTTCTCCTTTTTTCTTCTCTTCTCTCAAAACATTAATTGATTTGGTAAAAACATAAATTGATCTAGCTAAAATTACCCCCTAACTGAATTACCAAAAACAAAAAAACATAATGGGGTAAGGAAAAGACCATTCTACCCCTTAATAATTTGGATTTGGACTTTCCATATTCCAACACCCCATCTTCAGAAGGGCATAACTCATCATATAAACTCGGAATCGCGCAAGCTTGGCGGCGTTGGAAAGTTCGCACCATGGGATTTCCAAATATATTTGGAACTATACCTAAATCATCCAAATCTAGGAGTTATATACGTTTGAAGTTTACCAAAAACTACCTTTTAACCTACTTAATAATTCCTAGATTCCCTTGTACATTCCAAAATAAGTATTTCCTTATTTTGAACTCTATTCTAGTTTTTTCTAGTTGCGAGACTTTACAACATCTACCCCTTGCGAATATTCGTCTTCGAATGAAGGTATTCTTATTGGAATATGGGTAGTAACATCAAGTTTAAAAACTCAACAAGCAAATGCAACAACAACATGCTTACTCATACTTGAAGCATACTAAGAAGAAAACTAGTATCTTAGTCTGCATTTTCTTTGGATTCAAAGAGATGTCGATATCTCTTTTCCATGTGCTCTTAATCTTACCAAGTAGCTTCTTATACAAATTGGTTCCTCTAGAGACCTTGACTGAAGCTACATCTTTTGTTCTCAACTTGCGAACTTGGCAACATAGAATTTCCACCGGAATCTCCTCATAGGACAAGTTATCTTTGATCCCAACATTTCAATTGGAATATTCAAGGAAGGATATCCCAAGCATTACTTCAACATGGAAACATGAAATACCACATGAAACTCAACTAACTGGTGTGAAAGCTCCAATTGATAAGCTACATTGCCAATTCTCTTGGATATTCTATAAGGTCCAATATACCGGGGACTAAGTTTCCCCTTCTTACAAAACCTCATAGCACCCTTCATGGGTGAAATTTAAACTCAATCATCTACTTCAAATTCTAGGTCTCTTCCCCTCACATCACAGTACGATTTTTGACGACTTTGCGCCATTTTCAACCTCTCTTTAATCACCTTCTGCATATCTTGATGAACTAGATCTGGTTCTATTAACCTTGCTTCACCAACTTCAAACCATCTGATAATGGTTCTGCATCTTCTCTCATAAAGAGCTATATATGGGGCCATTTGTATAATAGAGTGGCAACTATTATTGTAGGCAAACTCATTTAGAGGTAGGTGATCATCCTAATTTCATTTGAAATCAATCATGCATACCCTCAACATGTCCTTTAAAGTCTGAATAGTGTGTTCTGCTTATCCATCTATCGAAGGATTAAAGGCAATACTTAAGTTGACCTTTAAACTCAAAGTTTTCTGAAAAGCTTTCCAAAATTGTGCAGCCCATCAGAAATAATGGAAACATGAACTCTTTGATGTAACATCCCATATCAAAAGTAGACCAAAATCAAGTTTTTTCAGAAAATCTGCAAGTGCAACAGATGGTGGCCATCGACGCACCGTAGCCTGACCCACGATTCGTCCTGCACATCCGTCGATGGAGTCGGAAACCCCCAAAATCTTAGCCTAGGAAAATTTGACCAAGTGTCAAAAGACGGGCCGACTGATGATCAGTAGGTTAGAGTACGGTCCATAGTCTGTGTCGGTTGATCAAGACCCCACTTGCCCACACTCTCAGAAGAACCACGATTGACCAGCACAATCCGTAGATGGACATACGGACCGTAGGTGGAAATTAACAGACAGTTAGGGGGAAAATGTAGTTGGGTCAACTTCAAATTATTCTAACTCTTAGCAAACAAATGAATTAGGTGGCCCATGACCTATGAAATGATAGATAATTGAAATATATTTTTATATCCACCGAGTTTGCTAAAATCAGATCTTTGAGTAAAAATTTATGCCCGTTTTAATAAATGTCTGTCAAACAGACCAAACTTACGTACCCAAACAATGGACCGTCGATTGAATGAAGTATACATGACTCAGATATAAATGAATAGGTACAAGATTAATTGTTGCATTCACTTTGCATGTTTAGGTTTGAGCTATTCAGTATGTACAGAAACTCATTCATAATCAGTTAATGACATAATCCATTGGGAGTAGCATTAATATCAAGTTGGACTAGCGTTCAGCGTACCCAATAGTCCAAGAACTACTAGCCAAGTAGGTTATAAGTCCCCTCTGTGGGCATCAATTTAGTGATCGCAATATCATGTGTTTATACCTCTGGCAGGGTATATTGGGTCCTCTCGATGGGGCTTATACACCGGACTCCACATTTAGCTCATGTGGTTTTATTAGCGGTTATTAATAGCTCCGAGAGATCATTCTGATTTCACTGTATTGACCATTTATTAGTATATTCTGTATTCAGTTTCAGCATGTTATAAATTGGTCATTGTATTCAGTTATCTCAACATTCAAAATCTATATCATGTTCAAATTATATACTTGCTTTTATGCTAGTTCAGTTATGTATTATTTCATCTTTACTCTACCCTACATGCTCAGTACCTTCAAGTACTGATGCATACGTGCGCTACATCTTCTCGTGATGTAGGTTCAGGTTCTCAGGATCCAGATCGCACTTAGATCCATTTCCTATCTCCTGTTCAGCAGAATCAGTGGTGAGTCCTCATTCTCACAGGATAATAGTCATGAGTTTCTTTTCAGCCTTTTAGTCATTTAGTTTCATTTTTGCTTGACTTAGATAGGGTATGTCCCAACATTTCTAGTCAGTTACTGGCTTATTTCAGACATAGTTAGTTTCAGCTTAGTATTGATTTAATATTTCCTTTGTATTAAACTCATTATTTTAAAATATCTCACTTATAGATTATGGGTGTTCCCTATCTTTTTAGTTTTATTTTTGATTTAGTTTCCGCATTTATTTTATTATCTTTAGTATGCTGATGATCATGCCAGCAGGGTTAGTTTGGAATCACTTATGATCCTAGGTTCCGTGTCCGTGTCATGGGGGTAGCTTGGGGCATGACAAAACTTGGTACCAGAGCACTAGGCTTAAGTGTCCTAGGATGTATGAAAAGCCACACTAAGTAGAGTCCATTTCATGGATGTGAAGTGCGCCACATCTAATGAGTGGGATTCTACAAAGTGTTTTAGGAAAAAATTCACTTTCTTGTTACTCTTATCGTGTGTAGTTTATGATCTAATTCCATTCTAACTTGAAATTCTACGTTTCATATCGTGCCTCCTCGTAGAGCTAACACTAGGAATGTGAATGCCAGGAATGCGAACGTAGCTCCTCCAATCCTAGATCAAGAAATCTCCAATGCTCAGTTCAGGAATGCCATACAAATGTTAGCTTAGAGTATGACTAGCCAGACCAATCGGGTTCATGCTCATGTGAATAAAAATGGTGGATCAGCAACAACAAGGGTACATGACTTTGTTAGAATGAATCCGCTTGAGTTCTTAGGATCACAAACTAATGAGTATCCTCAAAATTTCTTGGATGAGATCAAGAAGATCTTTGAGGTAATGCAAGTTACTTGGAATGATCGGGTTCAGTTGGCATCATACCAGTTGAAAGATGTTGCTTATATCTCGTACACTCAGTGGAAGGAAAATAGGGGTACAGATACAACTCTTATTACTTGGGATTGCTTTGGTGTGACCTTTCTGGACTGGTTTTTCCCAATAGAGATGAGAGAAGCAAAGGATAAGGAATTCTTAAACTTGAGGCAGGGAAGCATGACAGTACAAGAGTATGGGCTCAAGTTTAACCAACTCTCTAGGTATGCTCCTCACATAGTTGTTGACTCGGGGGCTAAGATGAATAAGTTCTTGTATGAAGTGTTGGATTTGGTGAAAACTGAGTGTAGAAATGTTATGTTGCTGAGAGATATGAACATCTCTAGGCGTATGACTCATGCTCAGCGGGTTGAGGGTGAAAAGCTTAAGGAATAGGATAAGGAGAATAAAAAGTCTAGGGTTGGGAACTATGACTATTCTCAACAGAAATTGAGTGGTGGAAATCGCTCGCAGAGCCAGCAAAAGTTCTCAACTCCATCCGCTTTGTCAGCTAGTGTTTCATACTCCAATAAAAGGAATGACAAGAAGGTTAGAGCACCATGCTCTAAGTCATAGGGAAGTGTTTCAGGCACTAAGACTTACCCCACTTGTCCTAAGTGTGGTAGAACCATCCGGGCGAGTGTCTCATTGGAAAAGAAGGATGCTTTTGGTGTGGTCAGTTTGGTCATAGGTGGAGGGATTTCCTTCTAGACAGGGTCAAGGAGGTGGTAATGGTAGAACTCAGTCAAAAACTTCATCAACACCAGCAAGTCGCCCGACTCAGCAGGGTTACTCATCTGGTACAGGTGGCGGTCAACGCCAGAACAGGTTGTATGCTCTAGAGGCTCAGCAGGATCAGGAAGTTTCTCCTGATATAGTCACTGGTACATTACGAGTCTTTAACCTTGATGTTTATGCATTTTTAGATCTAGGGGCTACTCTTTCCTATGTAACTCGTTGCATAGCAGTCCAATTTAGTATCGGTCCAGAAGCTCTCTCAGAACCTTTCTCAGTATCTACTCCAGTCGGTAACCCTGTTATAGCTAGACGGGTATACAGAAATTTCCATATTACAGTATCTCAAAAAGTCACCTTAGCTAATCTTGTAGAATTAGAAATGATAGACTTCAATATCATTCTAGGCATGGATTGGCTACAATCCTTCTATGCCACAGTTGATTGTAGAACTAGGATTATTCGTTTCCAGTTTCCAGATGAACCAATCTTAGAATGTAAAGCGTCCGTGGGATGATTTATTTCTTACCTTATGGCCAGAAAGATGATCTTTAAGGATTATCTCTATCATCTAGTTTGGGGTAAGTATTCTAGCTCTGAAACCCCAACTCTTGAGTCAGTTCCAGTAGTATGTGAGCTTCCAGAAGTATTTCCTAAAGATCTTCATAGAGTCTCTCCCGATAGGGAAATCTACTCTAGAATTGATGTCCTTCTAGATAACCAGCCTATTTCTATTCCTCCTTATAGAATGGCTCCAGTAGAGCTTATGGAGTTTAAAGAATAGTTGAAAGACCTTCTAGATAAGGGCTTCATCAGACCTAGTATTTCACCATGGGCTGCACCAATGTTGTTCGTAAAGAAGAAATATGGTTCTCTCAAATGTACATTGACTATAGATAGTTAAACAATGTCATAATCAATAATAAGTATCCCATCCCCAGGATTAATGACTTGTTTGACCAACTTCAGGGTGCTAGTTATTTTTCAACGATAGACCTCAGATTGGTTATCATAAGTTTAAGGTTATAGTGACATTCCAAAAATAGCCTTCAGAACTCGGTATGATCATTATAAATTTGTAGTTATGTCATTTGGACTAACCAATGCTCCTGCAACTTTCATGAATTTGACGAACATATTATTCAAACAGTACTTGGACTTGTTCGTTATCGTCTTTATTGATGATATCCTCATTAACTCTAGGAATGAGTAAGAATATGCGAGTCATTTGAGGATTGTTCTATAGACTCTCAAGGATCACCAGTTATTTGCTAAGTTTAGTAGATGTGAATTTTGGTTGCAATCTGTTGCTTTCCTTTGTCACATTTTATCTAGCACAGGGATCCGAGTAGATTCACAGAAGATGAAAATTGTGAAACAATGTCCCAGACCTACCTCTGCTACAAATATCAGAAGTTTCATAGGTCTAGCGGGTTATTATAGAAGGTTCATGGAGGTATTCTCATCCATAACCTCACCATTGACTAGGTTAACTGAGAAGATGGTCAAGTTTCAATGGTCAGATGATTGTGAGAAAAGCTTTGCAGAATTGAAAACTAGATTGATTACAAATCATATCTTGACTCTACCAGGGGGTTCAGATGGTTATGTGATCTATTGTGATGCATCCAGGGTTGACCTAGGTTGTGTGTTGATGTAGTGAGATAAGGTTATAGCTTATTCCTCTAGACAACTTAAGGTTCATGAGAAGAACTATCCAACCCACGACCTCGAGCTTGCAGTTGTGGTGTTTGCACGCAAGATATGGAGACAGTACTTGTATGGTGTTCATCTAGATGTGTTCACTGATCATAAGAGTCTTCAGTATGTGTTCACCCTGAAAGAGTTGAATCTTCGCCAGAGGAGATGGCTTGAGTTCCTTAAGCATTATGATATGAGTGTGCATTATCATCCTGGTAAGGCGTATTAGATGCTCTTAGTAGAGTATCTATGGGTAGTGTAGCCTATGTTGAAGAAGAAAGGAAGGAGATAATGAAGGATGTTCACAAGCTTTCTCGGTTAGGATTTTGCCTTATGAGCATATCAGATAGTGGTGTAACAGTTCAGAATGGGGCAGAATCTTCTTAGGTAATGGGGGTTAAGGAAAAGCAAGACAGTGATCCAATCTTGCTTGAACTTAAGGGTTCAGTCCACAATCAGAGAGTGGAGGTTTTCTCCCAAGGGGGATATGGTCTACTTCGCTACAAGGGTAGATTGTGTGTTCCTGATGTGGGTGAGTTGAGAAAGCATATCCTTGCAGAAGCCCATAACTCCATGTACTGCAACCTGTGGAAGTCTATTGGTGGAATGGCATTAAGAGGCATATAGCAAATTTTGTGAGTAAGTTCCACAATTGCCAGCAAGTCAAGGTAGAACATAAGAAACCAGGAGGTATGACTCAATAGGTCAGTATTCCTACTTGGAAAAGGGATGTGATCAATATGGATTTTATCACAGGGTTACCTAGTACTCACAGGTAACATGACTCCATTTGGGTGATAGTTGATAGGATGACTAAGTCTTCTCGCATTTTAGCGGTTAAGATTACAGATTCGGCAGAGGACTATGCCAGGCTTTACATTAATGAAATTGTGAGGTTGCATGGGGTTCCTTTGTATATTATCTCAAATAGAGGCCCTCAATTTACCTCTCATTTGTGGAAGTCATTTCAAAAAGGTCTTGGTACTCAAGTTAACCTTAGCACATTATTTTATCCACAGACGGATGGATAGGTAGACCATACCATTAATATCCTAAAGGATACGTTGATAGCTTATGTGATTGATTTCATGGGTAGTTTGAATGATCACCTTCCTATGATTGAGTTTGTCTGTAACAATAGCTACCATTCCAGCATTCAGATGGCCCCTTATGAAGCTTTGTATGGGCGTAGGTGTAGATCTCCTGTTGGTTAGTTTAAAGTAGGTGAAGCAGCTTTGATAGGTCCAGATTCAGTCCTTTATGCTATGGATAAAGTGCAACTCATTAGAGATAGACTTAAGACAACACAAAGTCGTCAGAAATCTTATGCAGATTTAAGGAGAAGGGAACTAGAGTTCCAAGTTAAGAATGGTTTTTTCTAAAAGTCTCACCTATGAAAGGGGTGATGAGATTTGACAAGAAAGAGAAGCTCAGTCCTAGATATGTAGGCCGTTAAAAGATCTTGAAAAGGGGTGGAAAGGTGGTATATGAGTTATCCGGTCTTCCACATCTCACGCTTGAAGAAGTGTGTGGGTGATCCTGCATTTGTACTGCCTTTAGAGAGTGGTGGTGAAGGATAGTATTTTTTATGAGGATATTCCCGTTGATATTCTTTACCGTCAGGTTAGAAGGTGGAGAAATGAAAAAGTCACTTCAGTCAAGGTTTTGTGGAGGAGTCAGTCAGTAGAGGGAGTAACTTGGGAAGTAGAACCAGCCATGAAAGCCAAGTATCCTCACGTCTTTCCTTCCGATTCCACTCCATCTTGGTTAATAGTTCCTCTTCCGTTTTATAGTCATTCATGCGTGAATTCAGTCTTAGAATCATGTTAACTCAGTTTGTACTTGCATTTTCAGCGTTGCATGTTCTCGGAACTCAATTAAGTCAGAAAGTCTGTTCTCAGTGTTTAGTAGTAGGGTTTGCAGCTCTCTCCCTCCAAACCAGCTAGTTTAATCTTCCTTCGTGGATGAATGTTCCCAAGGGGGGGATAATGTAATACCACGTATCCAAAACAAACAAAAAACTAGTTTTTCAGAAAGTCTGCAGGTGCTATAGACGATGTCCACCGACGGACGGTAGCCTGACCCACAGTCCATCCTACACATCCGTCGATACAGTCAGAAACCCCCAAAATCTCATCCCAGGATAATTTGACTATATTTTGGATGATGGACGGTCCGTAGGTCATACTACGGTCCGTAGTCTTTATCCGTCAATCAAGACCCCATTTACCCACTCTCTGACAAGAACCACAATTGACCAGCACGGTCCATAGATGGACCTACAGACCGTAGGTGGAAATTAACATATTTTTAGGGGGAAAATGCTGTTGGGTAAACTTCAAATGATCATAAATCTTAGCAAAAAATGAATTAGGTGGTCTGTGACCTATGAAATGATACATAATTAAATTAGCTTTCCATAGCCACCGTGTTTGCTAAGATCAAACCTATGAGTAAAAATTTATTCTCATTTTAGTAAAGGCATGTCAAACAGACCCAACCTACGGACCCAAAAGATGGAACGTCGATTGAGTGACGGACCGTCAGTCCAGGTCATCGTTTGGTCCAACAACAATTAACTCATGGATCTTTTGGTCCTTTTCCACTTAGTTTAAACCTTAAGATATGTCGTTTTGACCCTAAATCATCATATATTAGTCAGTTTAAGCCTAGAGAAATAATTAAAACTTACCTAAGTAAAATCATTAATCAAAACTTAGAAAATTAGAAGCATGAAAGGAGAAAAAGGTCAAGAACCCAAGTTCAAGAACACAACAAGGTTCCAGCACTTCCAGCCACGAAATCTAAGTGTTTCTCTGTGAATTTGATCACTAGGTATGTGGGATTTAACTAGTGGGTTCCTTTCACTCATTGGGTCCCTAGTTTTCAATCATATTCTTGATTCCCATATCATGATTAGACCTAGGGTTTCTAGAACTTCAACAGAACTTCATGAATTAATTAGTTATATGTTCCAAGTCAAATTTCCTTGTTATTATTTAGTTTATTGCATGAATTACAGAGCCCTAGCTATGTATTTCTTTCGTTCTTGAATTACACATGCTAGGTCTGATACTTCACTTACTTCATATATACATGCCTTAGTTATAAATGCATAATTACAAGATTAACTATTGCATTCACAGTTTGCATGTTCTGTTTTGAGCTATCAAGTAGTTATAGAAACTCAGTCATAATCAATTAATTACATAATTCATTAGGAGTAGAATTAATACCGAGTTGGATTAGGGTTCAGCGTACCTAATAGTCCCAAAACTACTAGTCAAGTAGGTTGTAAGTCCCCTTTGTGGGCATTAGTTTACTGATCACGCTAGCATGCCTATATACCTCTGGCAGGGTATATTTGGTCCTCTCGATGGGGCGTATACATCGGACTCCACATTTAGCTCATGTGTTTTTATTATTGTTTATTAGTACCTCCCATAGATCAGTCAGATTTCACTGCATTGACCATTTATTAGTATATTCAGTATTCAGTTTCAGCATGTTATAAATTCATCATTGTATTCAGTTATCTAAACATTCAAAATTTATATCATGTTCAGATTATATACTTGCTTTTTTTATTGTTCACTTATGTATTATTTAAGCTTTACTCTATCCTACATGCTCAGTACATTCAAGTATTGACGCAAACGTGCGCTACATCTTCTCGTGATGTAGGTTCAGGTTCTCAACATCCAGATCGCACTTAGATCCATCTCATATCTCCTGTTCAGCCGAACCAGTGGTGAGTCCTCATTCTCTGAGGACAATAGTCATGAGTTTCTTTTCAGTCTTTTAGTCATTTAGTTTCATTTTTTTCTAGACTTAGCTGGAGCCTTTCCCAGTATTTCTAGTCAATTAGAGGCTTATTTCAGACCTAGTTAATTTGAGCTTAGTCTTGAGTAAATATTTCCTTTGTATAAAACTTATTATTTTCAAATATCTCCGTGCCACCACAATGGCATAGCATCGAAATAGTGACCGGAACCTGTCACTTACCAGCTCGTAAGTAGCATCCCGCTGCTCATCGGAACATTTATAGAATATGGGTATTCCCCACCTTTTCAGTTTAAATTTTTATTTAGCTTCCGCATTTATTTTATTATCTTTAGTATGCTCATGTTCATGCCAACAGGGTTAGCTTGGGATCACATGTGGTCCGAGGTTCAGTTTCCGTGTCTCGGGGGTAGCTCGGTGCGTGACACATGAAGTCTTATCACCTCTTGAATATACAATCTTGCATAATCTTCTACCCAATAAGTAGTCTTTACCGGTAAAAAGTGGGCTTATTTTGTCATTATATCGACAACCACCCTAATAGAATCATGTTGATTGCGAGGCCTTGGTAAGCCTATAATGAAATCAACATTAATAATATGCCACTTCCATTACAAAAATTATATATTCTGATATAAACAATTGGGACTTTGGTGCTTTACTTTAACTTGTTCGCAATTTGGACACTTAGCAACAAATTCAGCACTGCCCTTCTTCATGCCATTCCACCAGTATACTTCTATTAATTTAGCTTTTTGGTAACTTTGTTCAACTTTAGAGTTGAAAGGGAGGATGTTTAAAAAAGAGTAAGTAGATACTTGCTCCCAAGAGGTAGAGATAAGGTTGTTCAGTATCCTAAATGAGCTACGGTTACTAGAAATTTTAACCTTGAGAGATGTAATGAGTATGAAAAGTTTAGTCCCCGTTTTCTAGGCTCATGTAAGATTATGAGTGGTGCCAAGTAAGGTTTCCCTAAATCTAGGGTTAAAATAAGAGAAGGAAAGAAAATTGCTCATGGTGTTTTGGATGATGAGCCTCAAAATAGGAATAGGTTCTATGCTCTCCAATGCAAGGATGATCAAAAGTAATCTCCTTATGTCCCTTTCCGGTATGTGCTTTTTTGATGATTTATGAAAATTTTCAGCTTTCTTGTTTTTATGATTTAGTATGATGGACTTGATGTTGTCCTTATATTGATGATAATTATAAATGTGTGTAGGGCTTACTAAAAGTGATGTTGTTGCATTGTGTTGTCTCTTGATGTAGCAACTTGAATGAATGTGCATTTTAGGCCTAATGAGCCTATGTAAGTAAGTTGTAGCTAGGAGATGTTAGTTTCTCCTTGAAAATGAGTAACACATTTATTTAGTCATTTCAAATTGCATTGAGTATGTCTAGCTTGAAATTAGAGTATCTTTAGTTGAGTGTGTCCATTCATAAATAATGCATACACGATGGGCTGCTAGTCTTAAGTCGTGGTGTTTTCTCATGAATGTTTAAGGTGTCATTCGGGGATGAATGTTCCCAAGAGGGGGAATATGTGACACAATCCGTAAATTGTATGACCTAAGATAGAGCGCTACATGATTATAATAACATAAAAAGGGTTAAAATAATGTTTCTAGACCTAATCGATTGTCATTAACCTAGTCTGGTAATTTTAGAAGAAAAACGTCAAAGGACGACCAAGACGCCGGAATCTAGCCTAGTTGAACTTTTATGATGTAGGATCTTGTGATTGTGTTTTTGAGTGTGGTATGGAAGTGAAATTGAGTATAAAAGGTTACTACACCTACATACACAGGTTTAGATCAAAGGTTTTGGATATGACTCCCCGAGGACCACCCTAAGTGTCCCCAAGGAGGACCCAAACGTTGGCCTAAAAAGCTGCCGGGCAGCTTGTTTTTGAAGCTCAAGGCGCATCACACCCTTGCCACTCAAAGGCCAAAAGTTGGCTTGTGATGAGAGATCAACACGAACTGTTCTTCCTCAAAATTCTTAGGAAAAAATATATGGGAGGTTCCCCCACGACGCGCAACCATGTCCTAGATTTTGTCGTGTCGTTCTTAAGAGTATTTGACCTTTAGTTTGAAGTCCAAAAAGTGTAGGGCTTTTCTGGATACTTCGGTGATTAGTTAGACACGATTTTTAATTCATTATACACCATTTATTCAATCAAAAGCATAATTTCCCAATTCGAAATCAAAATATCAAAACCCTCCTCTCTTCCAAATTCTCTAAAAAATCACCATTGAAGAGGAAGCTTAGGGTTGAAGCTAGTGTCAAGAAAAATAGGGAATTTTCTTAAGGCTTGGCTATGAAGATAACTAAGTTATGTAAAGCTCTTAATATATGGGTTCTTCCACCGATAGAGTCCCCTAGATTTTCCTACTTTGTTAAGAAGAACCCCAATGAAGGTAGGGTTGATTCCAATACATCGGAGTTAGTTGGTCATGGTTCCAAAAGGTTGTATTAAGCCCATATATGGTTAAATTGATGTTGGTTCATGGTATAAGGAAAATTTTATGTTAAAATCTTGTTTTACCATAATTTCTAGATTACGTGGGTTTAGGCTTTGAATGAGAAATTGATGATTCTTGTTACATTTTCTTGAGTTGTAAATATGTATAGGACATAATAAATAATAGAATAATGAAATCATGAATTAACCTTGATATATATATGTATAATACAAAGTGAATTGAATTGAATTGATTAGAACTGGGACTTTATGATGAAGTATGCTTAGATTGGCCTATGACTAAGGCTCAAAACCAATTTTTCTTGAAAGATTGACTTGTATGAATATCATCAAGTAAAGTTTGAAGGTAGGGCTTGAAGTCATAATGTTACTCACTAGGGCTTTTAGAAAGAGTCTAATATGATGAGTAGCTTTCATATATGAAAATGTGAAAGGTTAATCATCTAAAATGAATCATGCTTGTTAGAATATAATATTTTGGGGTTGAACCTATGGATTCCCTCATGGATAGTTGAATTATGTTGCTTGGGATGGCAGATATCATGGTATCCTTGGATGATAGATCTCATAGTATCTTGGGATGGTGTGTCTCATGATAGTGTGGGATTGAGGAAGTAATCTTTCCTAAGGTTATCCTTATCTTGGATTCGTTGAATTCTTGTCATGGTAGCTTGAATTAATAGTAGGCAAGGCAGCCTAGGATGGAGGATCGATATTCTCATAGGGTTCGCATGGAGTAGTATGACTAGAATACCTTCATGATAGCTCAAATTGCTTAGGCCAAAACCACTTCATGATAGCTTAGGATTGAGATATGTGTCTCTCCTAATATTTGCTTAGGGTTGAGGGCTTATTCTCCCCTATGGATAGCTTGCATCAACATGAATGGTTGCATGGTGGGTCGGTTAGTATTCATATATCATTCCTTTTTTAGCTCGGATTGTATGTTATGATATTTTTCATGGTAGTAGGTCTATTACATTAGTATGCTAAGATTAATAGACTAGAATGAAAGATAGTTTAGCATGGATTAGAATATCCTAAAGAATAGTTAGTATGAATGGTAGTATGGGATGTCATTCATACATGACACAAGTATTACTTGAAGCTACTTATGAACGACCTCTTATGTGATGTATGACTAGCTTGGAAAGTTTCTATAGTCACCTTCCATGATATGAATGACTAGGATGATTGTTCCTTGTCAATATGAAGTAGGGCTATTAGCTACACCTAGAGTTGATGAAAGTTAATAGGACGACTTCAATATACACTTAGTATGTGTAGTATAATGGGATGCCCCATATGCATTGCACAAGTGTGCCATGAGGTTACCTAGGTGTATAGTGCTCTTATGTCATGAAGAACTCAGGTCTTAATTATGAAAGATTATTATGATCACGAATGACCAAAGAGAGGTACGTAGCTTAGGTAGTAGAATGGGATGCTACCTTGGCCTTGCACAAGCATACTTGGAGGTGGCTTGTGATGTAGTCCACTTGAATAAGAAGGACAAATCGTTAAAGTATTAACTTATGTATGTGTTAAGTTGAATTACAATGTTAGATTTCTTATGTTGGAATTATTTCATGATTATGCTAGTCCCATATGATTATGTCTTATATTGACTAACCCTTTTGAGATATCTTATGATTTGTCTGTTAGCTTTCATACTTAATACTTTTATACAAATGCACATTGCCTACATTTCGAACCAAATGTAGGGGATTTTAGGAGATTGAGTTCTTGGAGGCTAGGTTCCTATGATTGGATAAGATTTAAGATTGGTGAGTCCTCATAGAATTCGAGGACAACACCCTTATGTTTCCCTTTATGTATTTTTATTATGTTTTAGACATTTGTGGGATGTGTCCCAAGACATTATTACTCTTGTAATTGTAAATGTTTTTGAGACACATTTTAGACCCCTAAGTTAATTACCAATAACGAAATAACTTAAGAGGGTAAGGAAAAGACCAAAGTACCCCTTTAATATCAGAATTTGGACTTCCCTTATTCCAACAACCAAACTTCTAAAGGGCATAAGTCACTCATACGAACTCGGGATCGCACAAACTTAGTGGCGTTGGAAAACCCTTGGAGGGTTATCCAACTATTTTTGGAACTACACGTAACTCATTCTGATTTAGGAGTTATGGACATTTGATGTTGACGAAAGACTCACTTGTAACTTACTTAAAAAATTTCTAGATTTCCTTATACTTTCCAAAAATAAGTATTTCTAGATACTAAACTCCTTCCTAGTTCTTTCTATTTGCGAGATCTTACACAACCATTAATCCAATAACTGTAATAATAGACCTTTTAGCTTATATAATGAAATTTAGCATAATTCTAATGAAAAAAAACATATTTAGGTTAGAAGCGAATGCTTCACAACGTGAATCATATACATACATTGTAGAAAACATGAGAGATACATGTTAGGATTGTCAACACATAATTTATGACGTGAATCATACACATATCTTGAAAAGGTTATGAGAATTACATGTTTGATAGTTCATAGGGTAAAATCAATGAAATAATCTTGAAGTTGATAAATTATAAACATAATATGAAATCATGCAATAAAACATAAGGTTCATATTTCTGAATGGAAATTCATTCTATTAATGTCTTCAAGATAAAACGCAAAATTGTGATTCATGCTTTTAAAATCTCATGATCAAAAGGGAAAAAACTTCTTAGATAATTTCCCTAGAAAATTGAAGATATCGTAAATCTCCGCCATGAGAAACATTACATTTCGCACATACATAAATTGATATTTCATTAAGGTAATTACATATACATCGAAAAATAAAATAACTATTATGGAAGATTTCACAAGGATTTATCAAGAATCATAGGAACATTAAGACTATAATGAATGTAAACTTCGAAAACGAACCCTAATTATTAATGGAGTTTCAAAGGATTTAAAACATGGGGGTCGAGAAAAATTACTCCCACGCTCAAGGTTATCATTATTTAATCTGAACCACTACAATGAAAATCCTAATGTTGAAGATGAATCCCAAAAAATTTTTGTTAAATTTTTGAATTAATTATTTAATTCAATAGATATGGGAGGAATATTTGATATGAGAATCTTGCTAAGAATTCATGATTATAGGTTAAGAATATTTGAAAACGCTTGAGATGCATGGAAGAAACATGCCTTGGTGTTGAAGGCAGAAGAGAAGAAAGTTCTTTTTTTAAAAAAAATAATCCATAAGTCATCAAAGATTAGTGCCCAAGTGTTCTCCAAGCTAAATTTAAGAAATGAAGAATCTTAAAAATGCAGCTATAGGAAAATTAGCATAGCGTTGCGTGCCAATGCTACGCGAGGCATGACACATGTGGCCATTCTGATAGTCATTGAAGAATCTTAAAAACGCAGCTACAAGATAATTAGAAGAGGTACGCGTGCCAATGCGACGCGAGGCGTGACATGTGTGGTGATTATAATAGTTGTTGCGTGAAATTCTCATTAACTCTTAATCAAAAGTCATATTGAGGAGTGGTTAGGTTCACTGAAAATAAAACAAGGGATTTAAATTTGACAGGTTAGGTGGTATGTAATCTTCGTATTCTAGGAGATATTCTTGTTTGAAGGTGACCCTTAAATGAACTTACACAAAAACATAATCGTCAGGGAAATTATCAACTGGACATTGTGATAAAGGTTACTTACGACCTTAAATCACATATAATAAACTTCCATTACCAAGTAAATTTCATTTAAACCTAGGAAAAATAATATTGTCACCCTTTTAGTCTAACTATATTCGTAGAATGGCTTAATTTGTAGCAAAAAGTTTGAGGTTTTACAATATCGTTCAAATGCTTTTTTGATTGATTAATCAAATGCATTGTATCAATATGAGGAAAATTCAACTTCCCTAATTTGATAAATCATAGTATTTCAAAAAATTGGAACTTCGTTCTTCTACTTGTGCAACCTCTATGGGAATGAGGAAGTGTAAGACCCCCAAAAAGAGTTAGGGTATCTAGAGCCTCATTTGTTCATATAAACTTTTAAAAATGTGAATTAGGTGTTTTAAACTATGCTTGGGTTATTTGAAGTCCTTTGGATGTCAAACGTCAAGGGACGACCAAGATGTTCGACGACTAGTCACCTAAGGGGCCTTATGTGTTTTTATGTGCTCATGTGTGTGTCATGAGATTATGAGGTCCTTCAATGAGTAATAATGACATTTATAAGCATTCTATGGAGTTTCATGAAGTTTGTATGTCAAACGTCCAAGAACATTTAATATGTTCGAAAGTTAGCACTTGAGACGTTCATGTGTGTCTTGAGAGTGCATTGCATGTTTGGAGGTGTTTTTACGTGTTCATTTTGGTTGAAACTTGCATGGAAGGTCTTCAACATGTTAAGGTGTATATTCACATTGCAAAATCCTAGGAATGACTCCCCAAGGGCCCTGCAAGAGGCCCTCAAGAAGGACCCAAAGGCTATCGAGACAGTGCCTTGGCTGTGTCAATCGACTGAACAAAATAACGCCTCGTCAGTCAACCAACAGCTCGTTGATGGTGAGGAGTCGATGGAAACTTAGCCTGGTGAAGGCTCAATACAGTGATCCAGCCTCAGACCCAAACGACGACCTGCAATATGGTCCGTCGATGGACCTACTAGGTGTCGATGGATCGTCGATACACGCCTACAAAATTGCCATGCACGCTGCCCAATTATGGGGTGAATTGTAAATTCACCACACGTGCTAACCGGACCCTAGGCGGTTTATTTAATTATTTTTGGGTATATTAGGTTGATTAAAAACGTGAATAGCAAATACCCAATCCTCCATTCAAAATCAAACCTCCCTCTCCCAAAATATCATCTCAATAAACCTCCATTGAAGGTGAAGTTCAAGGTCATCTTGTAGATTCTATTCCTTCATCTCTAGTTAATCGTCCATTTAGAGAGTCCTCTTCAAAGTTTTCGACCAAGTTCGATGATCAAATCTTTTTCCTCTTCAATCTAGCCATGGGTTCTTTCTTAAATTCATTTCAAAAGCATAATATGAATTTATTGATGATTACCTACTGATTTGTATGTGATTTTCATTCCAAATGAATGATGGACCCATGCTCTCTCACAAACTCGACTTTAGCCTATGTATGACTTTATGATCTTGATCTTATGTATATCGATTTGTGATTCAATCATGTTAATATGCTTATACCTACTGCCTAGTATGTGTATTGATGATGAATTGTTGAGGAATGATCCATGAGGGTTAAGTTTGAAGGTTTTTGAATAAGGCTAGTTTATCATGTAGTAACTTGTGATCTTGACGTTGGGATAGTTGTTATATGACTCGATCATGGTGAATTGTCTTAGCTACTTCCTATATGTATAATGTTATGATAATTAGGTATAATTTATCTTATATTAATAGATAATAATTTAATTGGGAATGATTGATTTAGATTCTTATAGTCTATAGACTTTGAAGAGTAATGTATATGTTGTAATCTATATTCTGGGGTGGATGAAGCATGATTTAGATATTATGTTGTATCTCTTTATATACTTCACTAAAAGTGTATAATTAACAAAATATGATTAGTGAAAAAGACTAGGGAAATTGGTTGATGATCTATAACTCTCGACCTTCTAGTATATGTGTCATGTATTGTATTAGATTGTAATATGATCTTGTAATGGCTTGTACATGGTTTATTTCATGATTAAATGTATATTTGTCTACTTCCCTATAATTTATTGATGATGAAAAAGTTGTATTGATCAATGAGGATCAAAGGTTGATGAATTGGTAAGAATGGCTCTTCCTCACTACTTTCTATATTATTGTAGTGACGACTCTTGTATGGCATTGTGTGGTATGGTCCACTTATGGTGGCGGTATTTACCTTTTTTTCATTATAAATGTGTATACTATGAATTCGAAGGCAAATTGATGAATATATGAGTGTGTGATAATGATGATCACACTATGTGAAGCTTATGCCTACTTTCCTATTGTAGTTGTGACCTAGGTTGTACGGATACTGTATAAGCATGTGTATATATATGTTAGGGTAAAATGTAGGTGCTTCCATTGATGAGTTATAATGTTTGACAGTCCGTTACCTATGTAACCCTATGTAAACGTCTGAATAGGTAATGTTAGGAGTCTTAAAGTGTAATATTAAGTTAGCTTGCCTCCTATGCTAAATTGTGTGTTGTGGTCTATGCTTGAAAGTATAATGTGGTCTTAAGAGAGTGGCTGGCTCAATGTGTTGTTGATAGCCATTATGTGATCATGTTGACCAATGTAAACACACACACTCACACATTATGCACGCTTACAATGTAGTAAAGGTTCATAATGTCCAATGAAAGTTTGATCTCATATTCACTAAATGACTACTACTATGAATTTAAGATAAATGTATGTGAAGTATGTTATTTATTCCATAAACTAGGATGACTTGATAGATGTACTAGTATGGGAAAGGGTATGGGACCTTGTCTATGCATTACACATGTGTCTTGATAGGATACTTCCTAGGTTTGGTTTCTATATGCATGAAAATGAATGTATGGACATGCTATGGATATGTATTATATTCTATGACGTTAAGCATATGATATGAGGATGTACAAATGCGCATAGTGTCTTGGTGTGTTTATATGAAAGGATTGGTCTTATAGTTATACACATAGACTTAAGCGTTTCTATGAAAGGATTGCTCATAAGTTATACACATAGACGTATGCATTAATATATGAACATGTGTGACATTTATTTGTTATGTGAAAGGTTTGATCACATATAAGTATACACAGACACATATATGAACATCTAGTCAATACAGGGACCTTGAAAGGTGTGCGCAAGAGTACCCTGAAACTAGATAGGTATTGAATATGCTATAAGGATAAAAGGAATCAACATCCTAATGCTATGTTTTATGATGTAAAGTAATAAGGGGTTTTCATAAAAGGTGAACTTATCTTAGAAACAAGTGAACTTAACAATGAGAAGTGTTGGATTCCTATGGAGGAAGATTCACCATTGGTTTCTCATAGAGTTTTGACTTCCCTTAGAGGAAAATTCACCATTGGGTTCCCATAATGTTTGACTTCCCATAGAGGAATTCCCCTATGGTACCACATGAGGTGGTGGCTTCCCTTTGAGGAAGGTTCACCAATGTTTTCTCATGAGATGAGTCTCCAATACAAATGAGAATGTATAGGATTATGTATATATATATCTTAGTTACATAAACTATGCTTGCCACACAGGATCTAGAAAGTGAATTCACTTAGTATGCTAGCATGTGTTAATGTTCTACCTTGGATAGGTAAGAACACCTTCCATTGGTGTAAGGCTCTACAACAGAAAATTCCGTGTTTCACACCCATGGTCTTAGTATCGGTTAAGGCTATATTTTTTCTAATGTAAAATGGACAATGTAAGTAAATGACTAAGACCCTAACTAGGATGACCTAAGCGAGCTTACTTAGGATAGGTGGAAGTAATACTCACCTAGACATTGAACAAGTGGCACCTTACGGAGTTCTAGGGAGGTGATCTAACATGTATGATTAAGGTTATGTCTTTATGCATGGCATAGTAGTACTTGTCTACTTGTTATCTTGTATGCACTATGTGGGTCTTAATGACTATATGATGAATGTTGTTGATATGAATGAAGTTGTCTTCATTTACTTGTTGATGTATGAGTTGGATGGTAAGGCTTGTGGTCTCATGAAAGTTCTACTAAGTATGTGGGAGGTTATGGGGCCTCACATGTAATTGCACTAGAAGATTTAGATTGTAATTACGATTAAGGTATCATAAGGTTCTATGTGAAGTAAAATAAGTATATATGCATAATGACTAACAGTTTACTGTAAGGTTCTTATGGTTTGGACTTAAATGTGTCTATATTGTACTATACTTCTATAATGGTAGATGATGTCTTATGTATGATGTATGATTGATTCCTTTTGTCCTTAAGGTGATGCATTGCACCAAGTATCGCAAGAGGGATTACTTGGAAGGTTAAGAAGTTAAAAGAAGAAGTTCACTGTAAAGAGGAAAAGTTCACTGTTAAGGCAAATAGCTCACTGTAAAGTGACCCTAAAAGTGGCTTAAATTCTATGTGTGATTTATATGATTTTTGGATTTTGAATATGTCTATATGAAGAATGTGAATGATATAAATGCTATTGTATAGAGGTTTTATAAAGATTTACTTAAAAAGGCATGAAGTATGATTTCAAGAAAATGTCCCTTTTTAAATGCATGTTTTTGTATGGTTTCCATACTTAGTGCATTCTTGTGCTAACTCCATTCTTCTATACTATTTACACAAAGTATAGGTTATGGATTCTTAAAAAAGGTATTAAATGATGAAGATCTTGATAGATGATTCCCAAGCTGAAGTAAACGAATCCTTAAGTCCAAGGATCTCTAAGTCATGTCTTTATTGTAAAGTCTAATAAATATGTACTTATGTTTTATGTTATAAGGGTCGTGTTCCTAATGTACTCTTATGATGTTGAGCCTAGGATGGAAAAAGAGACTAGAGTCTTTATATTTGTGAGATGATATTTTACATATATATGATGTAATGTCTTAGCATATGATGTGCTAACAAAGTTTTAAATTTTCCGCTAAATTTACCAATGACAATTCGATGAATGATAACATGGGCTTGTATAAGACCTCTGAGAGGTCAAGCACTCCATGTTACTTATAGGGGGTGCTCCTAGAAGTGACAGGAAGGAGGTCTAGTAGCTACTACCATAGAGTAGTTCACCACTTTTTATTCCGAAACCTCGGTCTTTCTTTCTCAAAATTTGTTCTTTAACAAAAATATTGGTACTTTGTCGCACAGATCATTACCGCTTCGATTCATTACATCGTTCAATTGCTTAGAATTAAGACAGATCACCCAATAGTCCTTCATGGGGAATAGTATCTAGAAAAATAGCAATATGACCTATGTGTCTTTAAAGATTTTAGATTGTTAAGTCTATATTTTTTGCATCAACTGACCACTTTTGTTTCTCATATGCATTTTTTTTCATTTTCCTTGATATAATCTAGAAGTCTCTACACTTAATTACCCTTATTGATAGCATTTCTACTGCTTTGTGGTCTATAATAACTTTAATTTTAATTTCCACCCTAAGAGAAATTTAGTTGGTTTGTCCAATTAAGTCTATGTGTTCAAAAAAAAATGTATTCCCTTGTTCAAATTGCGTATAAAGTATATGGAATTCAATCGTATCCACGCCTCACACATTTGATGTATTGTGACCTTCACAGACCATTGAAATAACTTAGTGTGTTTCACCTACTGAACTTGATTTTAAGTATGTGCTTGACCCATCAAGAATTAATTCAAATATCTTAAATGGTTGTTTATTGCTGCTATTTGTGTCTATGTGCTAGTTATTCGATTAACCTCCATCATCCCAACTAACCTTTTTACTATACCTCTAGTGGACTCACTAGTCCATTTTGAATTAATGTTATGATGCCTTCTGGTAATTTTGGGTAGTCCTTGGTGAAATGATTTGGTAAGAAAACATTTTGAGTAGTTTAGCTAAATTAGTTGAAGATGGAATTTTAGAAAGGTGAGGTCTAGGGTTATCGGATAAGGAATTGTATAAAATGTCTAATCTTGAGTTTGTTATTTAATTAGCTAAGATATTAAGTACAGGTTTTTTCATAAGTAAATTTGGGTGGGTAGAAATTCTGATATTGAATTTGGTGCTAAGGGATTAGTTTGGAACGTCAAGGTTCGAAGGTCTTTTAGGAAATGTTTTTTTTCTAAGATTTCAAATTTCTATCTTCGTGCAAGCTTCTATAGTTTGTGGGATACTACAGTAGAGTTGGTATAGAAATTGAAAGCTGCTATAGTAGTTCAGTCATGGATTACTAAAGAAAAAGACTTTAAACAAATTTCTATTCAGCGAATTCATTTTTGGGGAAACAAAGGTTTACTTAGGGCTTTTTTCCTCAGTTTTCCACCAATTTCTTAAGTAAAGGTAACCTAATTACTCCCTAACTTGTAGTTTTATTTTTAAGCCCTAGAATCTATGGTGGTTCTCTTAGGGGAGGGTTTTGACTTGAATTAATGGTGGAAAATTCCTTGTTTGGTTGGGATGATAGTGAAAATGGTCCGAGTTTTAGGGTTTGATTATAATTCAGTATATTAAGGCCATTGTTATTTGACTGTTGTGTTTTGTTATGATTTTAGACCAAGAACAAGTCCAGAAATTTCAAAAGGGGAAAGCTCGAATTCATTGAATTTGCATGGCTTAATTCAAGGTAGCTGATGATTTTTTTCCAAGTTATGTGATTTGTGCATGTTAACTATAATATAATATTACTTGATAAATCCAAGCGGAGAAAAGTGACATCAAGTTGATAATCCCATGCAATGAACCTATTTAATTTACTTGTGGCTTAAAGTATAGTTGTTCATAATTACTCTAGTTGTGTATGTTCTTTGATATTATTTTTTTCCTTAGGTACCACACTAGTACAAAATACTAATAGTATGCTTAGGTTCCATGCCTAGTAAAAATAATATTTGTTTGGCTCGAGTACCACGACGATACACTAATTATAAGGGGTATGGGATCCATGAGAGAATCGAATTTGTGTTAATGTGATAACCAGTTCTCGACACATGATTCCCAAGAATATAAATCATTATTATTTTCCCCTAATATCAATGTTATGTATTTATTAAATTACTTTTATTGAAACAAAAGTATATTTTGCATAAACTATTCAAGTATTATCAAATTCATCATGTATTAATAGAAGTTTTGTCAATTAAATAGCACTTAAAAGTAAAATAACACATAAACAGAGAAAACAAATTTCATAAAAATGCAAAATATACATAAAAACCTAAAAATATGGGTTTCATACCAAATCCATTGTGGAAAACAATACCTTAACTCCAAAATTAAAATCATAATCTAACACAACAAAATATCTGAACGAATATATGAGTTCTATTTTATGCTGTTGAGTTGAACAATTGAAGTACATTGTAAGAAAGCTTCTCTTGTAGTTTCAGAAAGAAGCTATTTGTTCTTCTCCCCAATTAGCTTCTTGATGACAAGTATTCATATATTAGTCTGGAAAGAAGAAAAGAGAATAATAGATTATAGAAAATAAAAGAATGCAATGACCTAAGAAGAGATTAACGGGTATTTGTAGTGATATTTGATTGTCTTTCACCTATCAAAAATTTTTAATGAGGCACATTGAATCATGATAGATAAATTTATTTTAATTTAAAAATTCAATGAATCACAAAATTTGAAGAGTTTCATACATTATTGTTTCATGATAGATAAATTTATGTTATTTTCAATTTTCAAAAATCACAAAATTCGTAGAGTCTCATACGTTATTCTTTTCTACTCCAGTTTAATTTAACCTAAGTAATTATAATAATAATGTCATAACTAAAAAATTAAAGTGTAGTTGTTGGACTTCATGTTATACCATTATGTAATTAAATATTAGTATGTAAAATCTAAATTAAGTTATTTCATTTAGTGGAGGGGCAAAATGGTAATCCAACTTTGAAGGTTGGAGCTTCTCACTTATAATAATATATGATATGATGTGCAATATTTTCATGCAAAAGGTTAGGTCAATATATTGGTGACAGAAAGGTAGAACCAAACCTTCTTAACCTAATCACGTATGAAAGACACACACTATCTGAACATAAAAGAGCGGTAAGAGTCATTATAAGTGACCCAACCAAGGGCACAGGCTCAAAATTCAGTCACAATGTCTCCCGAAACAAAAAACTTAAGTCTGAATGAAACCTCTCGAATCTGGAAAAGCTACTCCATGGGACAACCAATCCTTGTGCACAACCAGGATAAGCCCAATTACAACGAAACTCTTCTAGAAAAATGAAGTAATATAAAACATGAAGCCTGATACCATAGAGATTGATGTCATTAATCCACGAACAACCCATTGAACGCAAATTTTAGTAAATAACACCAATCCAAGGAATATGAGTCAGTAGGTAGGGAAATAGCATAAAAAGCTATCCCTTAAATTTTTTCCTTCGTGCGATTTCCATGAACAAGAAATCCTTATTTGGATTTGTAGTTTGGGTCGTAGTGAATTCTTGCAACATAGTAGATACACGTGTAGTTTCACCAGAATCAAGTCACCAAATATTTCTTGGGTCGTCCGGACCCATATCTGGTAAAAGTGATGGACTGGTTGTCCCCACACCCCCTTATCATGCGTGTCTGTGGGAGCAGTTTGTGCATTAGCAACTTCTACTAAATTTGATTTGCAACATACAAAAGAACTAAATGTACCTTTCTTTTCAAACCAAGCTTTACGTGTGTGACTATTTTTTAGATAGTGTCCTCCCTTTTTATAGAAACAACAGACATCAACCTTGAGTTCCTTATGAGCATCATGAGAAACTTTAGCATGTGTTTTGTTTTTCTTAAACTTTGTGATTTCACTTTAAGTCCTTTACCAGACCCTAGATTTATGAGGTTAGTGGAATAACCTCTTTCTTTCTTATGTCTTGACTCCTCTTGAGTAAACATACTGGGAAATATACTAGCATCCCACTTATCTTTAATAGTGTTTTAGTTAATTTGAAATGGTCCACACTCAAGAGGCAATGAGTTCAAAATAAACTGAACAATTAACCTCCATACTGCGATGGTGATGTCATTAATCACGATAACTGTTCTGACCTTCTCCACGATAGGCTTTATTCTGTACTTTCCTAGTTCTCAATTTATGATTATTCTACTTATATAATTGCAAAATAGCTTTATACTTTTGTGGTAGTTAATGCATATTATGAAATTATTGTATCCCCCTTCCTTCAAAATTAACAAATGATTTTGTAAAATATATGATTGGATATTACGATCTTTGAATATATGCACCACCTCCCATACTCAATCTAAGACTTTTTAATCTGTCAATGAATCAGTCTCAGTGATGGATGGAATCAGGTCCTCCTGAACGCAGTATTGTAGGCCCTTCTTGATTTCCATCATATTAGCCCAAATATATAAAGGGTTGTTTTTAACAATATTTTATTTTGTTTACATTAATATCCTTCCAAAAACATGACTGAATGTTTAGAAAAGCCATCAACATACTCTATCACATTCCTCATTTACCCAAACTGGCAAAATATAAAAGCAGGCATAGCTTAAAACACAAACTTTAACTTAGGATTATACTCAACCTTCTACCAGATTTCTAGTATCTGTCTTAGTTGAAACATTGCAAAAATTAAACCTGCAACAGCCCTAAACATTTTCTAATCAGATGAGAAAATTTTGGTGGGACATTATTATTAGAACAACAACAATATTTTGAAGCATCCACTATTCTTCTTCTGATCAAAATCACTCTAACATTAATCCTTCTAAGTCATAGTTTCACAAAATAAAACATACCTTAAAAGGTAAACTTTCCCCGCAATATTTTGAGATAATTCTATGTAAGATTGACGTTTATCGTGACCAACGACACTACTTCCGATTCAAGTGTCTACGATCGTCTATGATATAGTAACTCAACCGAGGGTCGGGGTCGTTTTCCAAGGGAGTGGTGAGAATTCATAGTCAATTAGAATATCATTCTAATAAGTCGTAGCTAAAGAAATTTACGAGTAAAAGCATTTTAAATTAGATGGGGTTGCACGAAGGTGTCAAATATCAAAGGGGGTTTGTCACAACTAGTGAAAATAACGAAAATAACAAGAAATCTAAACAATGTAAGGGGGGATTCTTGGGATGTGACCATAAACATATTAGTTTAGATTATTGGGTATAGGCGTTCAATAGAATATCTATAGAATAATAGTGACTAGGCTAAGCATTATATGAAAATAAGTTGTCCCTCAAGCAACTTAGCCCATTTCAATTGGATTCTTCTCGGACACCTATTTGCCTCTTCAAGACAAACCTAAACCTTACCCTACTTACTCTCTCGAGCAAAGTGTTAGGATATGGGTCTAGGGATTACCCTCTTGGACTGAACGTCATGTCGACCCACTCCTTAGGCCATAAATCTAGTCGTCTTAGTTTTGTGACTTCTCTCCCGAACAAGCCTAAAACACATGGGTAAACTTGTATTTGTAAATAGAAATCCATTAGATTAAACCACAAATACTAGACGAAATCACCATTAAAGTACATTTAATACACCAACAAACATGCACCCTCTTCAACCTACCTAAGCAATCCTCAAAGCTACCCTAGTAAGAACCTTTCTATTCACATGCATTAACTTAAGTCATCAATATTCATTAATCCATTTAGGAGACAAGTAACAAATAGAGGACTTCGCATAATTGTTTTGGAGGACCTAGGGTACTCACCTAGTATCTTCAAAGCCTACTCGTGCAATGTTGTAATATCCGGGGATCACACCCTAGACGTAACCGGCATCAGCGTCCTCTTTGAGGACTAAGACTAGCCTCTTAGGTTAAATCATTATATTCATAGGTTAAAAATATGGAATTTTTAAAACATTTCATTAATTACGCATTGAAGTTTACATAGACCTTTACATACATATAATTGATATATATATCGAGTATACATAGACCCTTCGTAAAGGAAGATTACTTAGTCTTCTACTTTTATTGCACATAGATATATAAAATATAACATAGTCCCAAAAGCATGTCTCATTTCATAACCATCTAACAAGAATATATAAAATTGGGCCTAGCCCATTCAACAATACACTAAGACCACATATAGGTAATATAATGATTAGTATCCAAAAGAGAAGGAAAGAAAAATAAGAGTCTTAAAACTAAAAACTTTCATAGCTTGATAGTGGAAATTGCCCTCGGAAAGTGACGACCTACCCAACTTGGATGACTAAGAATTCCAAGTCTTCTTCAAAGTTGTCTCCAAAAGCCCTTCAATGACCAGAACCTAAAATATTGAGGAAAAGGAAAAAAAAAGGGTTAGTACACCACTTGTACTAAGTGTTAGACCATATATGAGACGACGACCACTGCTCCCTCCGTGCAGCACATCCGTCTTTAAGTTTAGAGACTGTGGAAAATGACCCTTCCAAGATTTTGGCTAACTGAACATCGACATTGTCCATCGATGCCTCGTCTATTGACACACGTCCCATCGATGACACTCGTCTTCACACTGCCTTGGGCAGTACTTTGACCCCAAAAATGCAAGGGTCCTCCTCAAGGGCTCTTGGTTGGTCCTTGCGGAGTCTTGCCTCGACGTTTCGACTATGAACTAACTCTAATACGTATTAAACACCCTTCCACCAATTTTCATCATTTTACGACTCCCAATAGCTAGTCAAATAGGGTAAGGCACGCTTGTATCTCATTGATTTAGTTTTAGGACGTTCTTGGACGTTTTGGTTTCTTGACTTCCTAAATTACTTATATTCATTAATATTGAACTTAAAATAGTGTCTAAACCTTTTGACACTTCTGTTAGGTTCTAGAACACGTCTTGGTTTTTTGAAGTGTTAATAATGTATAGATAGCGTGCCATTCCACTACCTGCAATAAGCGACATATACCACGCTAGGGCATGGAATCGGGTGTCATAAGACCCCACACCGTGGAAGGTATTCCACTTGCTGAAGGTAGAACTAGTAATCATCCCATGTTGGCACATGTATAACGAACATCAAGGGCTTCTATGTACTCTAGTATCATCTATAGTAGAGCTACTACCACAAGTATATTCACTTGATGCTTTACCTTTGTTATCATAGAGTAAATCATTCCCTAGGTGTATTATAGAAGGTACCATAACTATGCCCTACCAACTAGCAATAACCTTTTGTCCCAAGGATGGGTCAACTAGGGATGCCAACCAAGGACTATTAGGATAGCTCTTATGACTTCCTTAGAGATGTTTCCATTCCGTTCAAGCCAACCTACCCCTAAGTCTATCATTCTACTTAAGAAGGACACCATTACGGTTTTTCACTTCAAGTCATCTTATTAACCTTCTTATTATACCAATTTTCATATTCATAACCTTTTTTTCATATTCAAGGCTTAACCTTCACTAGGGTTCAAGACTTATGAAGAAGGGGCACCATGCTTAGGTGTACCGGTTCAAGACATGCTCTAGAATACATCATTAAATAATTCAAGGAAGGGCACCAACTTAGGTCTACTGGTCCTAGACTAGTTCTTTCATTCATTCAATACCATTCAAGTACCAAGTAGGTACAACTAATCTACCACACAAGATACCACATTATCTAAAGGTTCTCCCTAGTTCATCACATCATATATCATCAACTAGAAAGGAAACATATCAATCATAACATTATAGACTCATACAAGATCATATAGACATCTGATGAACACCTTCACTTTATACCTTCACATATACCATATCATGATCATATCATAGTTCACATAATAATGCCAACAAGGCTATGTTCATAATGATTATATCAAGTAAACACCGCCACCATAAGTGGACCATACAAAACAAAACCAATTCAATATCATTTTAATGCTAAACTAAGGAATTAGTTCAACTCACCACCTTCCCATAGCCATAATCCTCATCCTTTAGCCTTTCCAATAGAAGTTCATAAAATAGAGATATTACCCATAACAATATACATAAGACTAATCCAATAATTAGAATAAAGCAATGATCCATCAATACTCAATATAGATATCAACATTATATGGAATCCTTGAACAATTCAAGCATTGATCATTACATAAATCAATAGCCCAATACAATCTACACATGAATTCAATATAATTAAGGCATGATCAATTCACCCATATTAGAGTCAATAATATGAATTCATTTAATATATGGTTCATAGAGTTTTAGATCTTAAAAAATTCAATCAAAATTGATCAATCCATAAAACATCACTTAAAAAATTTTCACGCAAGAACACATGCTTGGAATTCAATAGGACTTTAAGGTTTTGAAACTATCTTTGAAAAGCCTTTGTAATTGGATCCTTGAATAAAAAAAAAGAATCAAGGATGAAACACTATATATTTGTTGAAGAATAGACACTAAATTGATGGAGAAATCAATGAAGAAATCCGATACTAGCTTTAACCTTGGTGCTAGCTTCAATGGAGTCTTGAGAGAATTCTAGTTTGATTTTGGGCTTTGATTTGGAAAAGCGATTCTAAATTAGGTTTTAGGCTTATAAAAAAACATAAATAACCTAGAAGCACCTAAAATAACCACACATGACTTAATTAGGATGATAGGTAAATTTTCCAAACTACCCTCCACTTGGCCGAGACCTGCAGAAAAAATGCATGCCTCAATTGACATTCCAATCAACGGACCGTCAAATGACAAAAAAACCTTCCTGCTGGGCCGTGGTTTTGGTAGAAGACTTCAAAATGGGGAATAATATCCCAAAACTAAGTGTGGATCCACTCCCCCAATCAATGGGGCGTCGATGGAACTACTGGACGTCGATTGAAGGTCGTCATTTGGGCATTGTTGGAATCTTTGTTGCCAAGGTTTGGGTCCTCCTCAAGGACCCTTAGGGTAGTCCTTAGGGAGTATTGATCGAATGTTCAAACCCTAAATAGGTTTACTTAGATGTTAGGGTCCTCTACTATATATTTAGACACCAAACAACACGTAAAACATTCAAAGGCACACTAGCACACAAAACGAGTAGTTTCCAAACGTCTTGGTCGTTCTTTGATGTTTCACTTCCAAACTCTTAAAGCTGAATTCTAATGCTATAATTCATAATTTTAATACTATTAAGTCATGAATCAAATGCTAGGCTATATTTTAACCTAGTTTGTTTTGAGGGTCATTACTTTTGCCCCCACTTAGAAAAACATTCATCCTAGAATGACACCAAAACACTTTCAACATTATTAAGAGATAATGACTGAAGACTAGCAGATCATAACAATACCACAATATTAAAAGTACACATAGATAGGAGGAACATCAACTTCACATAATCAAGAGACTCAAAAACACAACAAGAAAGTTGGAACAACATCTACAACTTATCATGCAATAAGACTCTACCTTCTCATTTCATATAGGAGAAACTTCCTTATCCACATATCATCATGCTGATAACACTATTTCTAAGCACATTATGCCAATAACTCATAAAACACATTTACGCAACATTCTTAAAAAGCTCACTGTAAATAATGTTTATTAGAGAATCATGCAACATTTAAGCAATTTACTATAAATGCATGACAACATGAGAGACAAAATCATTTGAATTCAATTAACCATATTAACATAATCTCATGGAAATATGCACAATGCCAGGAGATCAATGAAACTCATTGCACTTAGACTTCTAAATACATCCAACATGCTACTAGAATGTTCTAACTCTCAAGCTTGATTACAATAGAAGACAAGAGACAAGATTCATAAACCTAACAATTCCTTATACTCCCCCACATAGAAGGACCCATCAACACATAAAAGGAAAAATTAAAACTTACGGGCACCTTCATCCGTATTTTCTTCCTTGTTAGCTTGGAGAGCATAGAAACGACCAAATTTTAGAGGAATAGTAATCGTACATTCACTATATCATCTTTTCCACAACCAACCCACTAGTACCGACTATACACTTCCCAAAGTGTTTTCTTCAACAAGTGGATCAAGTAGGCTTAACACCTAGAGAACCACCACCTCTCTCATAGTTGGCCTTAGGGGCGCTAGGAGCATTTTGGTTTGGAGCCCTCTTTTTAAAACTAGGTTGATTTTGCTCATTTGATATACCTCTCTTCAAATTTCTGGTAATTCTACTAAGTTTTGACTGTTCATTGGATTGTGGATACACCATAAGTCTAGATAGGTTTATGTCAAAATGGAGCATGGTTGTATGACACTCTTCTTTCACAAGGTCAGCAACACCGGTCACAAACCTACTGATCTTATCCATAGGGTTAGACACTAAAGATGGCGCATACTTAGACAATAGGGTAATTTCAAGGAATAATCCTACACACTCATGTTACCTTGAATAAGGTTTACAAACTCCTCAACCTTCACTTTTCTCTTCTCACGGAGAAAGTAATTCCTAAGAAGGATTTCTTAAACTCTTCCCATTAAATGGGACCCAACTCAACCGGCCTATTATCTTTCCATTATGTGTACCACACTTGAGCAACTTCTCTAAATTTGTATGGAGCCAACTCCGCTTTCTTCCTACCAGTCACCCCCATAGCACTCAACACCTTATAAACAACATCTGGAAACTCTTGGGGATCCTCTCCCACCTTAAATTCAAGAAAAGTAGGAGGATTATATGCACAAAGTCTCTAAGAATAAAGGTAATGGTACTCTCAAGAGCATTAATTCTAGTTCCTACGTCTCGAATCGCTTGAGACGTCATGGCTCAGGTTAGGGTAAGAAGAGATTCTCTAACTTCCTCATTAATCATGTCCGGGGGAACCACCGAAACGTCATTCCCTTGATAGACTATAGGGAATTGTTCACCATGCGTAACTTGTCCACCTTCGGGAGCTTGTCCCTAATGGGGAGGAACTCCTTCATTCACAACTTCCTCATCAACTCTCCTTGCGGGCGTCCTTCTTGTATTTATATCTTATAAATACAAGAGAACAAATTAAGAAAAGACACTTATAACCTCAACTTTATGGAACGACACAAGAGTATTGAAGAATGGGAAACTTCTATCATCTTATAGCGTCTCGCTCATAGAGATGTCGCGACTCACCACCGATGAACAAGACTCTACTAGACGTGGATTAATAAGACTTTGAATACTGAAGACTACTTCATAACCTGGCTCTGATACCAACTTTGTCACGACTAGGGAGCACCCCCTAGACGTGACACGGCGTACTCGGCCTCTCGAAGGTTTTGTAAAAGCCCTTAGACATGAAACCATCTACAAGGAATTCATATGAGCTATCCTAATAGTCATTGGTTGGAAGCCCTAGTGGACCCATCCTTGGGAGAAAAGAGTATTATGAGTTGGTAGGGCATAGTGATATTACCTTATATAATACACCTAGGGAATTATTCACTCTATGAGAACAAAGGCAAACCACCGAGTGAATATGATTATGGTAATAGATCTACTTTAAATGAGACTAGAGTAAAAAAAAGCCTGTGATATTCCTTTACCATGTGCCAAACATGGGATGATTTCTAGTTCTACCTTAAGCAAGTAGAACATCTTCCACGGTGTTGAGTCTTATGCCACCACATTCAATACCTAGATAGTGTGGTCTATGTAGATTAATACCGATTCTCATTATATAGGATAGACACTCTACTCATTGGATAGGTTCTACTACGTGTAGGTAGTGGAATGAGACGCAATCTATACATTGCACGAGTAGGCTTTGAAGATGCTAGGTGAGCTCCCTAGGTACTCCAAGACCATTATGTGAAGTCCTCTTGATATTATATGTGTCTAACATGGCTATGACGTGACTTAGTTCTTCCTTATGATTTTATAAAAGAGTTTGACTATCATGATGAAAAGTTTTATTTCCGCACTACTTTTCACACACGTCCACGTGCAAGACACACACACACACACACAGACACACACACGCATATATATACACCTTCTTCTCATATTCAAGGTTCACATTCTAGACCTTCTATTCATATTCAAGGCTTAACCTTCACTTAGGGGTCTAAACTTATCAAGAAGCGGCACCATGATTAGGTCTACCAATTCAAGACATGCTCTAGAATACCTCGTTTAATTATTCAAGAATAGGCACAAACTTAGGTCTTCGATCCTAGACGTTCATTTTTTTATTCATTTAATGCCATTCAAGTACCAAGTAGGAAAATTAATCTACCAAACAAGATACCATATCCTTCTCAAAGGCTCTCACTAGTCCTTCAAATCATATATCATCCACTAGGAAGGAAACATATCAAATCATAAAATTATATACTCATACAAGATCATATCGACATCTCATGAATACCTTCACTTTATACCTTCAAATATACAATATCATGATCATACCATATTTCACATAATAATACTGACAAGGCCATGCTCGTAACGAATATATCAAGTAAACACCTCGACCATAAGTGGACCATACCAAACAACAACAATTCACTATCAATTCAATGATAAACGAAAGAATTAGGTCAACTCACCACCTTAAGTAGCAATAATCATCATCCTTTAGGCTTTCCAATACAAATTCACATAAAAGAGATATTACCCATAACAACATACATAAGACTAATCAATTAATCAACTAAATCAATGATCCATCAATACTTAATATATATACCAACATATAAGGAAGCCATGAACAATTCTAACGTTGATCAAAACATAATTCAATAGCCCAAAACAATCTACATATGAATTCAATATAATTAAGGAATGATGATTTCACCCATATTAGAGAAAAAAATAGGAATTCATTTAATACATGGGTTCATAGAGTTTTTGAATTTGAAACATTCAATTAAAATTGATCAATCCATTAAATATCACTTAAAACTTTTTTATGCAAGAACCCATGGTTAGAATTCAAAATAGGACTTTAAGGTTTTGAAAGGAACTTTGAAAAGCCACTGGAATTGGATCTTTCAATGAAAGAAGAATCAAGTATAAAAACCATATCAAATCAATGATGAAATCCAATCCTAGCTTCAACATTGGTCCTCGCTTCAATGGAGTCGAGAGAGATTTATATTTTGGTCTTGGGTTATGATTTGAAAAAGTGAATTCTAAATTAGGTTTTAGGTTTATAAACCATAATAAGGACGCTAGGTAATTTTCCAAACTACCTCCCATGACTTAATAAGGACGCTAGGTAAATTTTCCAAACTACCCTCCACTTGGCGAGACCTGCAGAAATATTGTACGCTTCGATCGATGTTCCAATCAACGGAGCGTCAACTAAAAAAAGAAACCCATCCTGCTGGTTCGTGGTTTTGGTTAGATACTGTCAAAATGGGGTCTAAGATCCCACAACTAAGTGTAGAGGCACGCCCCCAATCGAATGGCCGTCGATGGAACTACTGGATGTCAATAGAAGGCCATCGTTTGGGCACTGTTGGCAACTTTGTTACCAAGGTTTGGGTCCTCATCAAAGACCCTTAGGGTGGTTCTTGGGAAGTCGTGCCCAGAAGTTCCGATCCTAATTAGGTTAATTTAGATTTAGGATTATCTTTTATAGATTTAGACACCAAAAAATGCGTATAACATGCAAAGGCACATTAGCGCACCCAATGATTAGTTTCCAAACATGTTGTTCGTTCTTTCACGTTTCACTTCCAAATGCTTCCAAACTCTTAAAACTGAATTCTAATGCTATAATTCATCATTTTAAGAACATATTAACTAATTAAACACTTGGTAGTATCTAGTTTAACATAGTTCATTTTTAGGGTCATTACATCTTTGATGGTTCGCTGAAAGTATAGTGCGAAAGGGTTTAGGGGGCATGTAAATCACGGTCAAGAATATATTCGGTAAGTCACCAACCACATTCTGAGATCATGAAATGTTCTTCAATAATCAAGGATCCCACTACAACTCGGACATCAAACTAAGAGCGATATGGAGTAAGTAGGCAAACCGCCAAGTAGTTTAGCGAGCTCTCGCTAGCCCGCCGTCATCATGCCTATCTTTCAAATCTCTTCTCGTAATTGACCTTACGAACCCAGACGACAAAATCAAAGCATACACCATTGACATGAAATTAATAATCATACGTCACATCACCCTAGAATACTGAGACTTTTTTCAGTTTTACCAAATTTGGGCCTTTAACTACGATTACCCTTTAGAATGTTTTCACCCATTCTTTCATTGAGCAATTTTCATTACTTAGCATAAACATGTGTTACTTAGATTTTTTCCAAAAAATTTAAATACAATAAGGCATTGCCCATTGGAAATCCATTCGATATAAAGCACAAAAACTAAGGGCAATCATAGATCAGAATATCATAGGCAAAGGATTCAAATTAAAAGCAACCTTGAAGCAATCTATTTCTACGAGAGAGGCCAACAATCACCAATGCTATACTAATATTGCAAATGATTTCAAAAATAAAATTTGGGGTTTTAGGACTAACCTTTAATTCCCATAGAAATTCTTTTGAAAATTCTAGGCGGCAAAGAAATCCAATCACAAGGGCTAACCAACTACAATACTAATAGCAACAAAAATCTCGAAAATAATACTTTGATATTAAGTAGAGAAGTTTAAAATGATGGAAAGTAAGGAAGTTTGAAATTTTGATATTTTTGGCCATATATAATCGTTCAGTTCTTGTCCATTTCGGCGACGTTAGTCGCTTTCGCCAACCCACCCGGTGATACACGAAGTTGTTATTTATTCCACCTTTTCTATAAAATCTTCATTTTCGTGTGGATCATCGGCGGTTTGAGTTGATTTTGCGGAATAGGTAGGCGACGAGCCGACTGCTTCTCAAGTTCGCCAACTTTTGCAAGCTCTGTATTGCACCTGCATTGAGCCAAACGGCGGATTCAGTCAGGCTCGCCCGCCTATTTGGAGGTTCAATGAATGGAACTTTGGCTTGCCAATCTTCAACATTTTACTCTTTCTTCAGTTTAACCTTCCACATCAATACACCATTATTTATAAAAGTAAAATCCTAAACATTTAAGGCCTTGGTTTGCCTCCCAAGAAACGCCTTATTCAATGTCGTGGCTCGACATGAGCTATCGTTCAAGATTCATCTCTACGGATAGACCTAATGCCATTAGTTAACCCGCCTTTACTGGTAGGGTAGAGATAAGGCAATGTGTGGTCCAACAAGGTCTTCGATCAAGTTTATTAACCTTGAGTGTGAATCACTTATTGTCTTAGTACCATCCACGTTTTCCTACATAACCTGTACCATTTTATCTTGCTCACAAAGCTTTAGGAGAATGATCAATAGTGCATCCTCGACATTTAACTTCATTGCTCCTAGACCTCACTCGGCCATAAGGAGGCATGTACCTCCCTGGACTCTTGCATTGGTTTTCTACCTATAAGATTTGTGGTCAAGTCGTTCAGATGAGTCACTAGCGTAGATAAATTGAAGTTAACCTCGACTCCTTGCCTCACCTTACCAACTTGCCACCACTTCCTTCAGTCATGTTCACTCAAAACAATAGCTCAAAAGAAAAAAAAAACTAAAAATAAGAATTAATTTTCTCAAGTAACACCACTCCTTAGTAGCAGCGCTATTTTTTATGCTTACCGTGACCAACAATCCTATTTTTGATTGAAGTGTCTACGATCCTCGATAATATAATAACCCAACCGAGAGTTGGGGTCGTGTCCCAAGGGAGTGGTAGTGAAAATTTGTGGTTAATTAGAATCTAATTCTAATTAGGCGTAGCTAAAGACATTTATGAGTAAAAACATTGTAAATTAAAGGGGGTTACACGAAAGTGTCTAATATCAAAAGGGATTTGTCACAACTAGTGAAAACAACGAAAATAACAAGAAATGTAAACAATGTACGAGGGAATTATTAGGATATGACCACAATAGGGATTAATTTAGATTATAAGGTACATGAGTTCAATAGAAGATCTATAGAATAATAGTGACTAGGCTAATCTCTATATGGATATAAGTTCTCTCTCGAGCAACTCATTTGGTTTCAAATGGGTTCCTCTCGAACACCCATTTGCTGGATAAATACCACCATATGCCTTACTCCACTCACTAGAGCTGAGTTTTAGGATATGGAACTAGGTCTCACCCTCTCGGGCGGAACCTCATATCGAGCCACTCCTTAGGCCATCAATCTCGTAGTCTTGGTTTCGCGACTGCTCTCTCGAGCAAGCCAAAAACACATGGGTGAACTTGTATTTGTAACTACAAATCCATTAGATTAAATGACAAATACTAGACAAAATAACCATTAAAATATATTTAATCTACCAACAAGCAACACCTAACAATAATACTAACCCATATTTTCTAAATTACACCACAAGAATGAGATTTTTTCCAAACATCAAGAAATAAAAATTGTACCTTCAATGATGTTGAAATTAAATGGGTATGATTAAAATAAAATCTTGATTTGAGAAAAGGAAGAAGAATCAAAGATATTCTCTTCCAAAATTAAAGAGAAGAAACCCTTCCCTCTTCAAGTCTTTAAAACCCTTACAAAACTTGAGAGAAAAAAATATGAGAAGTACTAAAAAATATGACAATGTTCTATTCTCTTCCGTAACTCCCTAAAACTAATAAGAAAACAAGGATTTATAATTTTGAGAATTAAGTTGCAGCTGATCACTCAGTGATTTTAGTGGGAATCTCTTATCAACTCAGTGATTCGCCATTTGTTTTGTTCATCGCCTTATGTACTTGCCCACAACTTTTTGTGTCCTGGACCATTGGATGATATAGTATTGCTTCACAGAGCTACTCGGCAACACGTCAACTGCTCCCTTCTTCTGTCGATTTTATCCTTTTCTTTAAGGCTCAACACACTGGAACAAAAGGTGGCATTCGTGTCTATCAGCGACTCGCTAAGTGGACTAAGTGATGCTCATGCTTCCTTTCTTCATTATTTTCATCCTTTTTTCTCCTTTTTGCAATAGTATCCATGTTTTTCTTAAAACTTCAAGTAGCTGAAACTTAAGAGTTTCATCAGATATTGACATAAAATAAGTATTAAAGGACACTAGTTCTATTAAAAAATAACCCGAAATGAGTCCAATATATGGAGTCATCAAAGATCAACTTTTCTTCTACATGAATCCCATAATGATATTACCTTGAATTTACCATAAACTTTAGGCATCCATTAGGCTATGTCTCTACCTTTACTAGTAGTGATGTTTCCTAGAACAGTACGGATGTGTCTGCAAATATCATCAATAAAGTTAGCATATAGTACCTCATTTTGCCATCCCACTTCATTGTATAGTTGGTGAACATAATCTATCTTACTTTGATCATGTGAAATAGGAAATTGATAAGGTAAATCACTCGGCTGTTTCTAGTTATCAAATCAAAAACTAGCATACCCTTCTTTAGGTTGCCACAAAACTGCAACATAGTTTTCCATACTTGTGATCCACCTCTCCATTCAACAACTTGAGGCCTATGGCTTTTACAATACTCATTTCACAAATAATAAAACCAAAGGGTGTTAGTATTTTTGAAGTTCCTCCAAAGCTTAGAAAATAAGATCTTTGAAAGATCAAATATTGAAGAGAACTTTGCTAAAATATTGTGAATACGATAAATAACATATTTAGGATTATTAATACTAGGTAAGATATACACAAGAATACTATGAATAATATGAGTAATGAGCATTACTTTTCCTCCATAAGAGAGTGATTTCTCTTTCTATAGTTGTAGCTTGTTTTTAATTTTTTTGATTAACTCTGTAAATTAATTTTATTTTTCTTAGCATGGCTAACAGAAACACAAGTGTGTTAATGGGAAAATTCTTCTAATAAACCCTATAGCTTCTTCAACTACATTAAAAGAACTATGGGAAACTCTTTTAAGCAAATAGAAAAAAACTTTCTTTGTTTATAAGTTGCCATGATTGTAGAGAAGGTGTTATGCGATATCACTAGCTTATTAAGAAACTCTATATAAAGAAGTTCTGATATTCAGATGTCACTAAATCTTGGCCTCATATGATTTCAGTTTTAGATGGATATATGCCAAAATTTTATTACAAACTAGTAAACTCGTTTCCACCATCTACAAGTTTGTGGAAACTTAATACGCTTGGAGCGTCGAGGGAAAATCCAGGACTTATCTCTTGACCTTTTTGTGTGAGGAATTCTATGAATATATTTCTAGTGGTCTGGTAAAAAGTTAATATATAAATGCGTAATATAAGAAATCAAGGTAACCTTTTAAATACTAACTAGAGTCTGGAAGAGATTTTGTTTTTTAAATATACCATTCACCTAGTGAGAGATTGAGGTATCACATATGGTATTTAATCATTACCTATATTGTATTACACTAGATTCCTTTTACTTTTGTTTTATACATCGTCTTTCTGCAATTAGATCATTTTAATTACATCATGGAAGAGGAAAGAAATGTAATGGTCACAATAAGGGTCAAATTTATAGTCCTACCTTGAGTGTTGAAGGTGCGTAAAGAGATGGATTCTTTTTCTGATTTGGTAGTTTCCTCGGGTCCTTGATTCCAAAGGTAAATCAAATGCTAGTAATATGAAGACGATAATTTCAATGGTGGCAATACTACTATGATTCAACCTATTAATTAAAGAGCTGAAATAGTGATTTTATATATATATATATATATATATATATATATATAAGA
>NC_028645.1:12899405-12983001 GCF_001406875.1 Solanum pennellii | reverse complement strand
TATATATATATATATATAATCAATATTTTAATTTATACTATCTAGCTTATTAGGGATTGGAAATGAGGCAGGGAGGGGTGGGTGCAGGGAAAACCCGCGGATACTTCAGCATTTATAGATGTTTTGGTAGATGACTTTCGAGTTTTTGGGGGTTAGTTCTGCATGTATTTTTATGATTTATGAATATTTGGTGTAACTTATGAAGAAATTTCCTTTTGGTTATTTAGTTTAGTTTTGTAAGTAGATAATTGGTTGGCTTTCCAAAGGCTAGTGTGGGTACTTGTTATGGAAGTTTGGATCATGAAAGACCTTGGTTTTTTTAATCAAATAGGCCCAAATTTATTAAAAGGAATCAAACGAAATATTTATACTCAAAAGGAACAAGACCTGGCCTAAAAATAGAAAATAAAACAAATAAATAATTAAAAGAAGTGGAATTATGTGGAATCAAAGGGACTCGAAGCTTCCATCTTCCTCTCATCATCTTGGTGTGCAGATGCATGGAGATCAGTCAAAAGAGCTTAAAGGTAAGGTATTTTCTTTACTACACCTTGAGTTATCTTAACACTTCAAAACACTTAGTTAATTTCCACCTTACTCATGTTGTTGCATTTGACTTGTTGTTAAAGATATATGGGGTAAAGACTCTAGATATTGAGGATTACAACCAAAGCATATGATTCATAAATCTCGTGCATCTTTGGTTGAGCTTGTTGATCTCCAGATTTATGTTTTGGAAAAAGGTAAATTTACGATACTTTTCATATCTTTAATTAATAGGTTGAATCATAGTAGTATTGCCACCATTGAAATTATCGCCTTCATATTACTAGAATTTGATTTATCTATGGAAGCAAGAGCCTGAGGAAACTGCCAAATCAAAAAAAAAATTCCAGCTCTTTACGCACCTTCAGCAATCAAGGTACGACTATAAATTTGACCCTTATTGTGACCATTGCATTTCTTTCCTCTTCCATGATGTAACTTAAATGATCTAATTGCAGAAAGAAGATGTATAAAATAAAAGAAAAAAGGAATCTAGAGAAATACAATGTAGGTCATGATTAAATACCATATGTGACACCTCAAGCTCTCACTAGGTGAATGGTATATTTAAAAAATAAAATATCTTCCAGACTCTAGTTAGTATTTACAAGGTTACCTTGTTTTCTTATATTACACATTTATATGTTAACTTTATACCAGACAACTAGAACTATATTCATAGAATCCCTCACATAAAAAAGTCCAGAGATAAGTCCTTGATTTCCCCTCGCCGCTCCAAGCGTATTAAGTTTCCACAAACTTGTAGGTGGTGAAAACGAGTTTACTAGTTTGTAATAAAACTTTGGCATATATCCATCTAAAACTGCAACCATATGAGGCAAAGATTTAGGGACATCTGAATATCAGAACTTCTTTATATGGAGTTTCCTAATAAGCTTGTGATATCACATAACACCTTCTCGAAAGAGTATGTCTCTTTTTTTCTCCTTTTAGAGGGAAATGAATGAAGAAAAAGGGGTTCAGCGGAGTTTGTTTCATGAAAATGGTTTTATTTATCTTTTTGTTCATGTCAAGGTCTTTCTTCTCTATTTATCAAAGTATCAAAGCCAACAAGAGAATTAGAATGCTAAAAAAGAATTCAAATTGGACTTGTTAAAATTGACAAAATAGACCAAAATTTAGTTTTTTCAGAAAATTCTATTGGTGCAACCCATGGTGGCATCGACGGTGCGTAGGACATACGACAGTCCATCCTACACAACCGTCGATGGGATCAGAATTTCCCAAAAACTCAATCTTGAAAAAATTGGCTAAGTCCTGATCGACGGACGGATCGACGGTTCGTAGGTCAAACGAAGGTCCATAGTCCGTGACCATCAATCAATACCCCCATTCGCCCACTCTTTTACAAGAGCTACGGATGACCAACATAGTCCGTCGGTGGACCTACAGAGGTGAAATGAAGTTGGGTCAACTTCAAATAGTCATAACTCTTAGAACAAAATGAATTAGGTGTCTAATGACCTACCCACAGATAGATAATTGAATTAGCTTTTCATAGCCACTGACCTTGCTAAAATCAGACCTCCGAGTAAAAGGTTATGGCCATACTAGTAAAGGTTTGTCGAACAGGCCCAGTCGACGAACCCAACAACGGGGCATCGGTCAGACGACGAACCGTCAGTCCTTGCCGTGATTTCATCCGACAACTTTCCCAGGGTTTGACATTTCCCACTCTGTTTAAACCCTAAGTTAAATCGTTTTGACCCTAAATCATCAGATTTTAGTCATTTTAAGCCTAGAAAAATAATTAAAACATATCCAAGTTCAATCATTAAATGAAAACGTAAAAAATTAGAAGAAAGAAAGGAGAAAAAGCTCAAGAACCCTAGTTCAAGAACGCAACAAGTGTCCAGTAGTTCAGCCACAAAACTTAAGTATTTTTCCGTGGATTTCATCACCAGGTATGTGGGATTTCACTAGTGGGTTCCTTTCACCCATTGGGTCCCTAGTTTTAAGTCAAATTCTTGATTCCCATATCATGATTAGATAGAACTTCATGAACTTATTAGTTTATGATCCAAATCAGATTATCATGTTATTATTCAGTTTATTTCATGAATTTCAGAATCCTAGCTTTGTATTTCTTTAGTTCTGGGATTATACATGCTAGGCCAGATATTTCAGATACTTCATATATACATTCCTCAATCATAAATGCATAATTAGCAGATTAATTGTTGCATTCTCAATTTGCATGTTCAGTTTCGAGCTATCCAGTATTTACAAGAATTCAGACATACTCAGTAAATTTACATAATTCATTGGAGTAGAATAATACCGAGTTAGACTAGGGTTCAGCGTACCCAATTATTCCTAGAACTACTAGCAAAGTAGATTGTAAGTTCCCTCTATGGGAAATTAGTTTAGTGTTCACGCCATCATGCTTTTATACCTTTGGCAGGGTATATTGGGTCCTCTCGATGGGGCGTATACATCGGACTCCACATTTAGCTCAAGTGGTTTTATTATCGGTTATTAGTAGCTCCCACAGTTTAGTCAGACTCTCTGCACTGACCATTTATCAGTATATTCACTATTCAGTTTCAGCATGTTATAAATTGGTCATTGCATCCAGTTAATTCAGAATTGAGTTTATCATGTCAGATTATTATACTTGCTTGCTTTTACGCTTGTTCAGTTATGTTTTATTTCAGCTTTACTCTATCCTACATGCTCAGTACCTTTCAAGTACTGACACATACGTGCGCTACATCTTCTCGTGTTTGTAGGTTCAGGTTCTCAGCATCCAGATAATGCATAGATCAATTTTCGATCTCCAATTCAGCAGATTCAGTGGTGAGTCCTCATTCTCCGAGGACAACAGTCATGAGTGTCTTTTCATTCTTAGTCATTTAGTTTCAGTTTTTGCTAGATTTAGCTGGGGGCTTTTCAGAGTATTTCAAGTCCAGTTTAGAGGCTTATTTCAAACATAGTTAGATTCAGCTTAGTATTGAGTTAATATTTTCATTGTATTAAACTCATCAGTTTTCATACATATCAGTTTTAGCATATGGGTATTCCCCGTCTTTTCATTATAAGTCATTATTTGGCTTCCACATCAGTTTATTATCTTTAGTATGCTCATGATCATGCCAACAGGATTAGCTTGGGATCACTTTTGGTCCTAGTTTCCCTGTCTGCGTCTCTGGGTAGCTCGGGGCATGACACATAATGTTGTAGCTTCATATATTCGTGCATAGACGCTTTGCACAATATCGTGAGGCTGCTCGTAAAAGTCATTTACGGAAGAAGGTATCACTAGAATTTTGTTCATTCTTTACCTAGAATTTCTTAGCCATTTTGTTACGTCTTTTCAAAGAAGTCAAAACTGGTTTTGATTGAGACATAAATATTCTCAATTCACATTGTATTTCTCAGGCCTATGTCTAGCAGATGTAAAATGGTAAATAGTAAATTTAAGTTGCTTCAGCTGGAACAAGAACTAGAATGTAATAGACAACAGGTAAAGGAAAATTTTCTTCTACATATGAGATACTGGATCCTTTTAGCTATTGATCTCAAAAACATTTTACTTTCTGGAATGAAATAATTATAACAAATCAACAAACATTTGCAATAGGGTCTGTATATAGGTGATGGTTTAGATGCTAGTCAGAAAGGTTTCTCTGCAACCGCAAATTCAGGTGTAGAGATTGATATGCCAAACACTAAAGGGTAGAAACAAATCTGAGTAAAGTAACATAAAAATTATTGTTATGCCACAATTAAGGTAAGGTTATTGTAATCCTAAAAATCAAAACTCCATAAGCATTCGAAAAAACTACACATACTTTTTTACGGACAAAAATGATAATTATATAAAGGATTCAAGTCATTACAATTAAGTCATTATCATGAACTAATAACTTTCTTTGCGTCACTAAACATATAAATCAATAATAAACACGATCATGATCTTTAACTGTAGGAAGATCAAGTAGAAAATATTATTACCGACAACTAATAATTGAAACATATGAATGAAAGTAGTTAACTCTTGTATTCTCAATCATAATCATGCTAAGAAACTACAAAACACAAATACTGGAAAGATAAATTAATTGTTAACTCTCTCAAGTAAATCACTATATTTTAACTACTAAAGACTAAATAAAGACTTTAGTTTCATGATGGTATTTTACTTGCAATACTAAGCAACTAATTTATCTATATAGTATTTGTTTGTTGTAATTTCTTAATATGATTCTTTTAAATGTTTGAAAAACACATATTTATCTCATTCATATGGTTGAATTAAAGATCATGTTCACTGTTGATGTGGATATTTAGTGGCACAATAGAATCTATTAATTAGTAATGCTACAATTCTCTCAAATGTGAATGCACTTTATTGTTATTGTCCATGGATATTGGACTAACTGTAATGACTTAATTCCTTTAAATTTCATCGTCTTTTCATAATACTTTTGTAGTTTATAAAAATTCTATGCAGGTGGAGGTTTGGTTTTTAGGGTTATAATAAAAGGACCCTTCTTTTTGCATAAGAATTATATTATGTTATTTTACGAATTTTCATTCTACCCTTTAGTGATTATCTTAGTGGTCCATATGTAGGTTCGGACCTTGGTGACCCAAAGTAATTATAATTTTATTAGTTCCATCATTTATGCAGTTTTAACATAACTAAATAAGTAGCCTACGTTTGGTAAAGCTTGGATGGCACAATTAATTTAATTTTTAATAGTAAAAGCACAATGAAATAGGTAAATTACTGAATCGTAAATATGAGTTCACTCCAATAAATACTATCACTTTTATAAATAGAAAACATTAGTGTGTTGCAACTATATATGTTTAAAAAGGGGAAGATGCTAGTTTATGACCCTTTGTTTGGCGGATTGGATCTTCATTTAATAATTATGTTGACTGTATCCACTTATGTCATCCCTACATTCATATTTAATTTTTGATCATATGTCATGATTTTTATTTTTGGAAAACGTATTTTTTCTACTTTTTCATACAAATCTTGTTTGGTTATATCAGTTTTCAGTGATGATGAGAGATACAATCTTTAACATTAAGCATTGTAGGGATTTTTTTTAAAAGACAGTTTTTATTGGTCAGTTGTGAAAAAGATCTAATAAAGACGACATGTCAGAACTGATTGTTTCAATTCAACTTTTATAGTTTGGACAACATCAAAGTATAAAGGTGATTTTCACTCTAATACAAAACAATGTTCCATTCAACATAAGTTGATAAGAACACACAAATATGAGTTAGTGTTTTCTACAGAATTGTAGTTTTGGACTTTAAATTTTCCTTTGAGAAACATTGAGTTTTAACTTTAATTAGATTCTTAATTATTAACTCATTGCTAACTTCATTGTAACTACGTCATGTCAAAAGTTGAGGCAAATGAAACTAACTACTCCATTCTTGGATAATGATATTGAGATAAATAAAAACTAGGTGTTTCATTCTTGAAAAAGTAGAAAAATGAGAAATATTATAAATAGTATTTTCAATCTGATATGCAAAAATGAAACAACGTTAGTAAATTATCATTTGAATTTTCTGAGTCGGGAGTTTCAAATTGAGAAAAGATGTGTTTATTGTATCCTCAAACATAATCATCTTAAGAAACTAAAATAAATAAGTACTAAATAATAAATTAGTGGTGTAGTCTCGCAAGTACAACACCATCGTGAAACTACAACCTATACACAGATAATTATGGAGTAATTTATTAAGTACCTATTTATCTATTCAATATTTGTTTGTTGTAGTTTCATAATCATAACCCTCAAATTATCCTCAAAAACACTTAGAAGAGTAAGTGGTCATTGTTAATAAAAATAACCAACAAAGAATCGGGGTCGAATACCAGGAAATACGGTATAATTATAAGAATTCAATTGTAACATCCCAGAAAATGTACATGTCTAGTGAAGAGTCAACTAGGTTTTAAGAATACGTATTGGAGTACATAGGCATCCCAATGCCCAATACTGAGTAATATTGGGCATGTTAGAGAATATTGGCTTAAGGGAGTTAGCCAATTTCTATGTATTAACAAGTAACTTAAAATACACTTTGATGTTCAAACGCTCCAATCCAAGCTTGATTAGGATTTGTAGCTACAATGAGGACCCTAAGCTAAAAAATGTGTTTTCTTAGCTTACACACATTAGGTACGAGGCATCCAAGTGTCAAGCGTAGTTACCATAGCACATGATCATTTTAAATGACAATGTAGATTAAGCAGTGCCCAAGGACATAGTGAGGATCCTTGGGACAAGAAGTGAACTTTCCAAGTGTAACAACAGAGTGCATGGTAAGGAAAGTGCACGGTAACACATGTGCAAGCACATGTGCTATCGGCCGAGAGACCAAGCGACCAAGCCCAATCGATTCGGTTAGGGAGGTGGGCGGTTAGGGAGCCGACAAGCGTCGGGTCAAGCCACGTGGGACTTACCTACTAGCTAGCCTGGCACTAACTAAAATGAACCAACTAGTATGCCCGAAATTCTAAGACCTAACCGGGTGACACTAGCCGAGTAACTAACTAAAGAAACATCCTAGTACCTAACCTAGGATGGTCCAAAGGGGTTGGTTATGGTCCTAGTTACTTGGGGCTACTTTAGAAATTACACTAGGTCACATAATTAATTAAATTAGAAATTTAATTCGTTAATTTAAATTCATGGTCAAACCCGAGACCCTTAGAAAATTTTTAGAATTTGGCCAAGTCAAATGCTCTCCTATTTTTAGTTAATTTAGGAGGGGCGTTGTGATAATTAGATAATTATCAGTAGAAACCCATGACTGAAAAACAGTGAACTAACGTGAGAAAAACTGAAAATACTCTCGGTTCTCATTAGACAATTTCAAGGCACATGTTCAAGATTTTCGTGCAAAGTACAGGGTGATCTTCGAAGATTCAATTTTACAGTAAGGTATGGGTTTATCTCTTGGATTCCTTTCCCCATGAGTTTTTTCAAACTTTTTGAATTTAGGAAACTGAAACTAGGGATGTTCCCAATGAAATTGTTGGAATATTCATCTCCCTAGTCCTCCCTATTTGTGATTCTAGTACTGTGTATAATGCAAATCTTGAGCATGTTGTTGGTATGTGGTGCTAACTGATCATTATATGTAGGTTTATGTGATTTGATACTATTGAATGAGAACTATAGGTTAGATCTGTATTATTAGAGTATCATTTACATGAGATAAGCAATGTTGTAATGTCTGGTTGTGTTTGAGAAGATGAAATTTTTATAAGTCGTTTATGAAATTCAGTTTACTGTTGAAAGGAATGAAGGATTCGATTATCGTTTGGGTTTACAGTAGATATGTTTGTAAGTGTTTGGAATGCAATGTTTCCACAAAGAAATAAGATGAGAATAAAAGCTAGTTAATGAATCTTCAATGCCAAATAAACTTTATAGCTTGGCCAAACTAAGCACTGAGTTGTTCTTTTGATCTAATCAAATGTTAAAAGTTGGCTTGCTTAAAATTATGAGATTACTATAGTATATTTCTTGAAGTCAATTGACTTGGCTTGTGATAATATCATGACAAGTTTTTAGTGAAATTTTTGTTTATGCCAATTAATTGGCCAGCAATGTTATTTCCAAAATATGTAATAGAATTGGCCAATGAATAAGTCATATCAATCTTTTATGGCCAATGTAAATTATGATGTTTCTTGTAAGTCCAAATACATGTGAAAGATTGACTTGATAAGATTTAACTCAATGAACTCATTACCTAGGGTATACCAATGATTGGACCAAGTCCCAACATGCCCTATCTAAATGAACTTGTGAATATAGTAGCACATTGAATAAGTCCTTATAACTTTCATAAAGAATGGTACAAGACTACCAAATAACATTGACCAAGATAAGGTGAGTAATGAAAGAACTAAAAGCTTATGAGTTATGAAATTTACCTAGAATGGGGTGTTAAAGGAAGAGAGACAAGTCTCACTTGCACCTAAATAATTATGTTAAAGATAATCACATAAGAGGGTGCTAGAAATTGTGAGACAAGTACCACTCACAACATAATGAAAATGTAAGATTTAAGTTCACATTCATCAAGTATAGAAAGGGATGACAGGTCATCCATTGAGCTAAGCATACCTCATACTAGAACAAAGATTCCATAGTATATGAGTCAACTCTACAAATTGTAAAGTATAATAATTGAGCTAAGAATCGATAGAATAGTAATGAGCTTGTGCAAGCATATGTGAGCCTCATGAGATGAGACTACCACCAAGGTGAATAAGGGTCTCCAAATTCTCCTACTCTTTGAACTATGTCGCCAACATAGGTTACTAGCTAGTGGATCTACCTAAGAAAGCTAGGAAGTATTTGGTTTCACTTTGGCTGGTGAACCACCTCTTTTCAGTGTGGGTAAGACACTGAATTTCATGTTAGATAACATGATATAAGTTAGTTAAATGTTAAGTATTTCTTTAAATATGTAAGAAAAAAAAGAGGAAGAACTGGGAAGATGAGGGGTGTTCAAATAGGATGACCAAAGGGTGAGGTTAGACTAAGAAATGATATAAGTCATGCTTAGTCATTGCACAGAAAGATCCCAATGGAAGTCTTAAAACAATATCCTAAGTAAACCTAGCATGTTCAAGGTGAACATGAGATCAAAGAAGAAGAAATGTAAGTTCAAAGTGAACCAAGTAAGCAAAAGCATAAGTATATCAAATCATCAGTGTTTGATAAGAATGAAGTGTTAACAGTTATTTGCTTATGTCAATAGAGAAAGAAAAACATAATGACTCATCAATTGGAGTATGAATATATGTCCCATCATCTTTATATTATGCAAATGATCAAAGAATGGGCATAGCCAATAAAGATTGGCTTATAAAGGCTTCATTCCCAATTTAAGAAGAATGGAAAGAATAACTTGTGAGTATGGTAGTCAAATCATTTCCTTAGTCTTTTAGATTACTTACTTGATTCATTATAGCAATGGGACTACAACGAATCAGTGCATTTGTAAGCAAAACATAGGATCAAAGGATATTATTTAACTACACAACAAAAAGAAGAAAAGACTAAAAAATAAACTAAGTCTGCGAGAGGGAGCTCTCGTCCTAATGGGATAAGAAATATTAAATTTTAATTGACTTGTTCTAAATTTATGTTCAGATTCAAAGGTATTATGTTAATATAGAAAATGAGTTGTTTGCTTCAAATAAATTAAAATATGTCATATTCATAGCATGATTTATAAATAACGAATTAGGAAAGTAAAGTGACTTAACTTTCCAAAAATGGCATGTTGCTATAGGAAGAGTTTTGCTTGATAATGCATAGTCCTTATGTGTTTATGTGCTTACACCCATACACAGTACAAGTGTGTACTAACCCATATACAATTACTATTTTTGTAGGTGTAGGTCCTTGAAGAAGATTGAAGATTAGTTAAAGCTATTTGGACTAGTACCTCAAAACTTTGGTAGGTCCTCTTGAGTTAGAGGATGCCTACGTTTTATTTTCTAGCTTTAGTAGATTAGACATAACTAGTGGATGTTGTCCCTAGTGTTTCCTTTCAAACATTTGTTCAATCTTTTGTATTAAACCTGGTTTGACAACTATTAATGATATTATGAATTCTTCATTTCAATTGTTCAATCTGTTAATAGATGGTTGTTTCGTTTGAGCTGTTAGTATATCACTCTTATGCAATAATTATATAAAGTCAAAGTACACTTCAGTAAATTTAAAAAGTTTTAAATTTTCTACTAAATTTAACTGTATGATTGTGATGAAAGCTAAGAAGAGGCTTGTCTGCGACCTTTGAGAGGTTAACAACGCCGGTTTCATCTAGGGTCTAGGACCCGGGTGTGACAAACTTGATATCAAAGCATGAGGTTATTTTACCTAGGAACTAAGGTTTAAAACAATCACGTTACGTAGTTTCTAGCTTATGTTTGTGAAATGCAGCACAACCATGACTTAGAGACTTAGTGATGTTAAGAATATTCCCTTCTTCCACTCTTTATCGTGTTGTGTAGAGTTTTAACCTTTTGTGTCATTCTAAAATCTAACTTGCTTCTTTTGTGTGCGTGTAGAAAAATGAACTCAAGAAGAAACACAGGCAGGAGAGTTGGAGAAGCAGCTGATGGGGGAAACAAAGCTCCTCCTCAAGCCCCAGCTGTTGGAGTGCAAGTGCCTGTAAAACCCAGCTACGTTAACGGATGGAGAAGTGAGAGAAACACTGGTTCAGATTGCCCAACCCATCACTGCTCAGGCATAGCTATCACAGCCCAGGCCACTAGAGAGGGTGCCTCTCAGGGAAAACCCACATGCTAGCACAATGGCTAGCAGATTGAGAGATTTCACCAGGATGAATCCTCCAGTCTACTTCGGGTCCAAATCCAGTGAGGATCCCCAGGAGTTCGTGGATGAGGTCCACAAGATTCTCTGTGTTATGGGTGTTAATGAAGAGAAGAAGGCTAAATTGACTGCATACCAGTTCAAGGATGTGGCTTGGGTATGGTACAATATGTGGGTAGATGGACGAGCACCAGGAGAAGTCCTCATCACTTGGGACATTCTTGAGACTGCATTCCTGAAGAGGTTTTTTCCCAAAGAGCATAGAGATGCTAAGGTTCAGGAGTTCATCAATCTACGTCAAGGAGGTATGTCAGTCAAGGAATACTCCTTGAAGTTTGTTAAACTTTCCAAATATGCTTCTTCCCTGGTGTCCAGTAGCAGGGATGAGATGAGCAGGTTTGTGACTGGTGTATTGGAGGATCTGGAGAAGGAATGTTGGGCAGCCATGTTGCATGATAACATGGACCTTCCTAGGTTTATGGTACATGCACAGAAGGTGGCGGAGAGTCGTCGGAGGAAGAGAGGCCAAGAATGCATGAAGTCTAGGCCCTCGGATCAGGCTGGTTCTAGCACTAGTAGGAGTTCATTTGGAGTCCAGGACCGGACTAAGTTCAATAAGAGGCACTAGTACTCAGGTAATCCTACTCCTTCCAGGAACAGTAATGCCAAAGGGGACAAATCTTGCCCTAAGAAGGGCAATGATAGAAATTGCCAGCGTGACAGAAAGTCGTGTGGTAAGTGTGGTCGTTTGCATGGAGGTGAGTGCATTTTATGTTCTAATGCCTGCTATGGGTGTGGCAAGAGTGGGCATATGATCAGGGACTGCCCACATGTGAAGAATCAGTCCAAGGACGATACTCAGCCTCGCCCTATACCTACTGTTGCAGTCGAGCCTCCCAAGAGGAACATGTTCTATGCTTTGAAAGGTAGAGAGGAGCAGGAGAAGTCAGTTGATGTGGTCACTGGTACATTGCATGTCTTTCCTTTTCCTATGTATGCATTGTTAGATCCAGGATCCACCTTGTCTTTTGTTACTCCTTCAGTAGCTATGACTTCCTTCCGGAGATCTTGCATGAACCTTATCTTGTTAGTACTCCCATAGGAGACAACATTAGAGCTGAAAGAGTATATAGAGATTGCCCAATAACTGTTCTTGATAGATTTACCTATGCTGAGCTAATAGATTTAACCATGCTTGACTTTGATATAATTTTGGGTATGGATTGGCTCAATAAATGTTATATTACCATAGACTGTCTTAACAAGGTAATAAGGTTTAAGTTTCCTAATGATTTAGAGCTGGAGTTGGAAGGGCGTAGTTCAAATCCAACAGGCCAAATAGTATCCCATCTTAAAGACAATAAGATGTTATCTAAGCGGTATTTATACCACTTAATCTGAGTCAATGATTTAGAACATGAAGTTCCTTCCGTAGACCCTGTGTCAGTGAATGAGTTTCAAGATGTCTTTCCGGAGGATTTATAAGGAACCCCTCCTGAACGAGAAATTTACTTTGGTATTTACTTAGATCCAAACACCAAACTAATTTCCATTCCTCCCTATAGAATGGCTCCAGCAGAACTCAAAGAGTTGAAGTTTCTATTAAAAGATCTACTTGATATGGGCTTCATCCAGCCGACCATATCCCCATCAGATTCTCCAGTGTTGTTCGTTAAGAAAAAGTATGGAACCGTTAGAATGTGTATCGATTATCGTCAACTCAACAAAGTAACTATAAAGAACAAATACTCTCTTCCCACAATTTATGATCTATTTGAGCAACTCCAATATTCATGTTCCTTTTCTAAAATAGATCTCCAGTTAGAGTATCACCAGCTTAGAGTGAGACAAGAGGACATTCCTAAGACTGCCTTCCGTACTAGGTATGGTCATTACAAATTTCTATGTCATGATATTTGGTCTCACTAACACCCCAGCCGCATTTATGGACCTTATGAATAGGGTCTTCCTTGAATACCTTTATTCTTTTGTCATAGTATTCATAGATGAAATCCTCATATACTCTAAGACTAGAGAAGAGCATGAACAACATTTGAGAATGACATCACAAGTACTCAGGGAACATCCGTTGTATGCAAAATTCAGCAAATGTGAGTTTTGCCTGAGATCAATGACCTTCCTTGGTCATGTGGTGTCCGACCAGGGTGTAGAGGTTGATTCGAAAAAGATTGTTTCAGTAAGAACTGGCTGAGACCCCTTACTCCTACAGACATACAGAGTTTCTTTTGTTTGGCTGGTTACTATCACACGTTTGTTGAGGGCTTTTCCTGTATTGGTGCTCCATTTACAGCTTTAACAAAAGAAGAAGGCAAAGTTTGAGTGCTCTGAAACTTGTAAAAAGAGTTTCCAAGAGCTCAAAGACCGACTCACTTCAGCCCCAGTTCTAACAGTGACGAGGAGTGATGAAGGATATGTGGTGTACTGTGATGCTTCTCGAGTAGGTTAGGGATGTGTTATTATGCAGGATGGCAAGGTAATTGCATATGCATCAAAACAGTTTAAAATCCACGAGAAGAATTACCCTACCCATGATCTTGAGTTAGCTGTAGTGGTATTTGCGTTAAAAATTTGGAGATTTACTTATATAGTGTACATGTTAATATATTTACAGACCATAAAAGTCTTCTGTATGTTTTTACACAGAGAGAATTGAATCTCCATCAGAGAAGATGGCTAGAGCCGCTCAAGGATTATGACATGAATGCCCACTATCACCCACGTAAGGCCAATGTAGTGGCCGATGCTTTGAGCCGATTGAGCATGGGCAGTGTGTTTGATATTGATGATGAGAAGAAGGAGCTGGTTAAATAGGTACACCAATTGGCTAGGTTAGGTGTATGTCTAGTAGATACACCAAGTAGGGGTGTTTTAGTTCATTCCAGTTCTTAAGCCTCATTTGTTGTAGATGTTAAAGATAAGAAGCATCTCGACGGAGCATTCATGGAGTTGAAAGACTTAGTTTTGAGTAAGCTGAATGAATAATTCTCTCTAGGGAGGATGGTGTGCTTAGATACCAGGGCAGATTGTGTGTGCCCAATATTGATAATCTGAGACCTAATATTATTACAAAGGCTCATGGCTCCAGGTATTCCATTCATCCATATTCTACCAAGATGTATCATGATTTCAAGGAGATACATTGGTGGAAAGGTATGAAGAGAGATATTTCTATATTTGTGGAGGAGTTCCCCAATTGCCACCAGGTTAACGCCGAACACCTTAAGCCTAGGGGTCTTACCCACTCGATTAAGATCCAAACATGGAAGTGGGAGGCTATTAATATGGACTTTGTGGTTGGTCTGCCCAGGACCAGGAAACTTCATGATTCCTTTTGGGTTATTGTTGACAGGATGACTAACTCTTCTCACTTCATTCCTGTGAAGTCTACTTATAGGGCCGAAGATTATGCCAAGTTGTATATTGATGAGATTGTGAGGTGGCATGGGATCCCTTTATCTATCATTTATGATAGGTGATCCCAGTTCACTTCTCACTTTTGGAGATATTTCTAGAAGATCTTGGGTACACGGTGAAGCTCAGTACTAGTTTTCATCCTCAGACGGATGGAAAAGCAGAGCGTACAATTCAGACCCTTGAAGACATGTAAAGAGAATGTGTTAATGACTTCAAGGGGAGTTGGGAAGATCACTTGCCACTTATTTAGTTCTCTTATAATAATGGCTACCATTCCAGTATTGGGATGGAAAATTTTGAAGCACTGTATGGCAGGATATGTAGGTCCCTAGTTGGGTGGTTTAAGGTAGGAGAGTCTTCCATCCTTGTCCCTTAGATCATACATGAGGCTATGGAAAAGGTGAGAATGATCAGGGATAGATTGGCTACTGCTTAAAGTCGTCAAAAATCCTATGCTAATAATAAGAAGAGGGATCTTAAATTCGAGGAAGGTGATCAAGTCTACCTAAAGATATCACCAATGAAAGGGGTGATGAAGTTTGGTAAGAAAGGGAAGTTGAGTCCGAGGTATATTGGTCCTTATGAGTTGTTACAGCGAGTAGGGAATGTTGCCTATGACTTTAAGTTACCAAATGACTTGGATTCTATTCATCCATTATTTCATGTTTCGATGCTTAAAAAGTGTTTAGGTGATCCAGAATCCACCCTGCCTGTTGAGGGGTTAGGATTTGATGAAAATCTTTCATATAAATAGGTTCTAGTTGAAATTTTAGATCGCCAAGTGAAGAAGCTGAGGAGCAAGGAGATTGCCACCGTAAAGGTATTATGGAGGAAACACCTTGTTGAGGGAGCAACATGGGAGGCCGAGGTCGACATGAGATCCTGTTACCCTCACTTATTCAGTTCTTGAGGTTAGATATACTCTTCCTAAGTCTGATTTTACTTATGAAACTCTGAATTTTAGTGCATTAGTCGGTTTTGGTGTTTTAAGTCCATAAATGTGTGTTTTATACTTGTTCTATATGAGTTAATATGAGTTCATGATTGCATTCATGTTGCTGTTTTTTGTATAGTGTTGACATGATTTTTGTGTCGCATGAGTTGTGATGTTCATTGAGTTAAAGTGAGATTGAGAAGGAAGTGCCGCAATCTCATATATGAAGCTTCAGATAAGCTTTAGTGATGTGTATCATCCAGAGTAAGTTGTGAATCAGATACTCACAAAGAGTAAAGTTTCAAGTATGTTGATATGTTTTTCAAAAATACCCTCTTTGAATAAAAATGATGTGTAGAGTCATTCGGGGACGAATGTTCCTAAAGGGGGGGATAATGTAACATTCCAGAAAATGTACTTGTCTAGTGAAGAGTCTATTAGGTTTTAAGAACATGTATTGGGGTACATAGACATCCCAATGCCCAATATTGAGTAATATTGGGCATGTTAGAGAATGTTGGGTTAAGGGTGTTAGCCAATTTCTATGTATTAACAAGTAACTTAAAATACACTTTGATGTTCAAATGCTCCAATCCAATATTGTTTAGGAACTATACCTGCAATGAGTACCCTAAGAAAATTTTTTGTTTTCTTAACTTACACACATTAGGTACGAGGCATCCAAGTTTCAAGCCTATGTACCATAGCGCATGATCATTTCAAATGATCATGTAGATTAACCAGTACCCAAGGACATAGTAAGGATCATTGGGACAAGAAGTCATCTTTCCAAGTGCAACTACATAGTGCATCGTTAGGAAAGTGCATGGCAACACATGTGCAAGAACATGAGCAAGCACATGTGCTACAAGCCGGGAGACCAAGCGACCAAGCCCAATCGATTCGGTTAGGACGGTCAGGGGACCAGCACAGGTCAAGCTAACTAACCTAGGACTAACAAAAATGAACGAACTAGTGCTCCCGAAGTCCTAAGACCTAACCGGGTGACACAAGCCGAGTAACTAACTAAAGAACATTCTAGTAACTAACCTACGATGGTCCAAAGTGGATGGTTAGGATCCCAGTGACTTAGGGGTACTTTAATGACTTAGGGGTACTTTAGTTACTACCCTAGGTCACGTAATTAATTAAATTAGAATTTAATTAATTATTTTAAATTCATGGTCAAACCCGATACCCTTAGAAAATTTTTAGCATTTGGCCAAGTCAAAAGCTCTCCTATTTTTAGTTAATTTAGGAAGGGCGTTGTGATAATTAGCTAATTGATTTATTTAAGTTATTTAGCCTAAGTTGAATTAGTCAATATTCAGTTCCTAAGACTTAGACTCATGTTTATCCAGTAGAAACCCACGACTGAAAAACAGTGAACAAACGTGAGAAAAACAGAAAAAAACTCTCGGTTCTCCTTAGACAATTTCAAGGCAAATCTTCAAGATTTTCGTGTAAATTACAGGGTGATATTCGTAAATTTAATTTTACAGTAAGGTATTTTTTGTCTCTTGGATTCCTTTCCTCAGGAGGCTTTTCAAACGTTTTGAACTTAAGAAAATCAAAACTAGGGTTGTTCCCAATGAAATTGTGGAATGTTCATCTTTCTAGTTCTCCCAATTTGCGATTCTAGTAGTATGTATAATGCAAATCTCGAGCATGTTGTTCGTATGTAGTGCTAAATAATCATTATGTGTAGGTTTCTGTGATTTGATAATGTCGAATGAGACCTATAGGTTAGATCCGTATGATTAGTGTATCATTTACATTAGATAAGCAATGTAGTACTTAGATATGGAATGTCAAAAAGGGTGGCATCCTCTCAGGCATCAATTCTACGCAAAGTGGGAGTAGGAGTATGTTGTTTATCATTAACAAGCATCGGTTTGATCATTTTTCACGTAGTGACTACCAAAGTGGGAGTAGGAGTATGTTTGATCCTTTTTAGCTGTAACATGGAAAATTGCCCTCCCTGTTATGGGCAGTAACCTGATAGCTCAATTTGTTGCAATGAGATTCATCTGCATGTCATTCAAGTCACTAATTTGATCATTTTGCATGTAGTGACTACCATTTTCACTACCCTGATTACTCGTGTTTCTTACATGTAAATTAGCAAAACAACACACTAAACAAGAATCTACAAAAACTTAACAAGTTACAAACTAACTTAACTAATGAAATTCCTAGCCACCATTCTCTGGGAGCGACATCATTTATTATAAAACTCAAAGTACCCTAAAAACAATTAGAAGAGTAAGTGTTTGTTGTCAATAAAATATTCAACAAAGAATTGGGATCGAATCACAGAAGGAATGGTATAATGATAAGAATTTAACTAGGAGATAAAGAATGCAAACCTATTCATTGTAGCACATTACATAAATGGGTGGATGATTCCACCAAATAAACTAAAATTTAGAAATTCAAGTAATTAAGAAGTAATATAAGGTTGCGGGGATTGGAATTGATGTCATGTAGAGATAATTGGGTTGCTCAATAGTACTAAAAAATCATGGATACAGTAAGTAGCCTTCAATGACTCTAATCTTCTATCGATCTCAATGTACTTATTCATAGATTCTCCTTTTGGTCTCATTTATGTGAATCACAAATCAACCCAACACCTTACCGAATCTCACTTTGGATCATATTTGTGCAAAGTGATATGAACCATAATATTTATTTCGACCTAACCATAGAAATTAAACGTAAATTTCATGCATTAAATTAATTAACCTCTCAAATTGATCTTTATCAAGCATCAATCTGAGAATAAGACAGGAATTAAGTTTGCAACCATAACCCATAAGGTAACCCCATGCTTTAAAGCATTAATCAATAACAAAAAGAAATAAAATAGAGCTCAGCACAATACTCACTACATTATATTGATACCCAACCCCATAAATACACCCCAAAAATTGGGGTTTTATCCACACATCATAAAGTGTAAAGAAATTATAGCTTCATGATAGAATCCATGGATGTGATGAAATTGAGTTATCATAATTAACACCGACTTTGATTACAACTTCTAATTGTTAATTTCAAAAGTCAAATCTAAAACCCCAAAACTAAAGACGTTATTCACAGGGTAAAAGCTTCATAAAAACACTCTCAAAAACTATAATTCAAAGAGTTTTGAAAACTGTCCAAAAAGAACTCTTCATTTCTTTTTCCTTTGGGCTATATATAGTTTTCCAAAATTTTCCCCAAAATTCATTGTGATTGATTCGTTAACATTAATCAGGCTTGCCAAATAGAATCAGTGGATCATCGTCTGTTCGTTAGCTCACCTTTACTTTACTTCATTCTTCAAGTGTTTGAACCTCTGTAGCCCAACTCGATCGATTCTACCTATCATATTCGGCGAATGATCAATTACCACCTTTGTTCTCTTTTTAAGCCTTCATATATCAACATACTCGTATCACATTTGGCGATGGTCATTTTTTCACCTTTCGTCTTCGACGAGTCACCATTTTGCTTTTTAATTCACCCACATACCTTGAACATCTTCATATGTGTGTACCATCACTATTAGTGAGGTCAGGATACTTGAGTTGTCACAACCCTAGGTTACTACCTAGGATTAACATAGTGTACATGACTCCAAAAAGTCTTATACAAGTCCCATAACATTCATGAACATAAGAGAATAGGAAAATAAAGCAAAATTAAAAATTTTTCTTTTACAATCGAAGACATTTTTCATAAAATAAGAGGAAGACTTTTTATACATTATCTCAAACCATTTAGGACAATAAGACTTAAGCTTTGGGATGCAACTGTAACACTTCGAAAATCCAAGACATGTTCTAGATCCTAACATAAGTTTCATAAGTTCTAGACACTGTTTTAAGGTCTATTTAAATGAATGTAAGTCATTTAGGAAGTCTAGGAACCAAAACGTCCAAGAACGCCCATGATGTCCAGAAAGTAGTTCAAGAAGGTACTAGCGTGCCTTAGTCTATTTGACTAACTTTTAGGAGTTGAAAAATAATAAAAATTGGTGGAAGGATTTCTAACATGTGTTTTAAGTAAATTCATGGTTGAAACGTCCGGGTAAGACTCCCCAAGGACCAACCAAGGGCCCTTGAGGAGGACCCTTGCAAGTGTAGTCAAACACTGTCTGGGCAGTTTGCACCCACGAGAGGCAGACGACAAAGTATCGATTCCATCCGTCGACAAACACTTAGACAATTAGTTGAAGGGGATATTTTGCACACTCTCAGAACTCATCGACGGACGTTAAACACGGAAGTGGGGCTGGTCCGTCGATTGAGGCATTAGGCGTCGACGGGGTCTCGTGGGTGAGTGACCTGTTTTGCTGCATGTTTTTAACTAAGTCTTAACTAATTAATTAAGGGGTTTGGTGGTTAGTTGGGGATTAAGGGAAGTCTAATTAACTTAATTAACCCCCCATATAAAGACCCAAACCGCATTACACTAATTACCACTAACAAAACAAAACTCTCTTCCTTCTCTCTCTATTGGAAGACACCATTGAAGACCAAGCTAGGGGAGGGTTTTGGGGTCTGTAAGGGACGATTTGACCATCAATTCTTCATCAAAATTAAGGTATGGGATATAATTCACCTTTGAGACCTCTTTCTTTAAAGATTTCCTTCAAAGTATTTCTAAAAGTTGAGTTTTCATGTGGCGCTTTCTCAATGTCAAAAATTATGTTACGAATTGATTCTTTTATGATTGTTTTTGGATATTATGAGTATATTAACATGTACTCCAACTTAATTATGATATATATTGATGTTTTGGTCTAGTTTGTAAAAGATGAGCCTTAACCCTAGGTTTGATCTTGATATGAATTAGGTTGTATTTGGTTCAATTAACTTGGTTTTTTGTTGAATTACTACTAGATGATGTTTTTACACTAATAATGAACAACATTAGGGTGATTGGCAGTCTTTCTTGAGAAGATGATCTAGGTTAGGAAGTATGTTTTGAATTGACCTAAGTATCTTGTCTTAAGCTATGATCTAGTATTGAATTGTGATGTAGTGGTTCTTCTTGCTTTGTTATCATGTTGATTATTGAATTATGATAATGTACATCCAAATTAGGTTGAATTGAGGGTTTATGGTAAGACCTTGATGATGAACTATGAAGGAGACTTGGTAAGTCTTATGATCTCTATCCTTTACTTTAAATTTGGTTAATTATGATTAAGTCATGATGTTATATTGGAGTATTCCTTGTATTACGATTAATAGGGTCGTATGATGTTGAATTGAAATGTATTGATATAATTGTAAGGTGTTGGCTTAAGATGTAAATGTTATAAGGAGGGTGAATGATTTACCAATGTGTCTTATCACGGTATGAAGATGTTAATGTGCTAACCTCACCTATATGAATTGTAATAAAAGGATTTATACTCATGCAATTCTTATTAATCTATTGATGATGATGATGATGATTATACAAGGGGTAGACCCTATGACCTTAACTAAGATATGAATTGTAATAACGGCTGAAAGACATTTCAAAAAAGGTCTCTAGCTTAGCGCGGGTGAAGTAGATTGAGGAGTGTCCCTTCCTACATAAGGAAGGTAGGATCACTAATGTACTCTTGAGATAGGAGACTACAATACATGTGGAATAAAGAGGGTCCCAACTATATCTCCTAGTTCTTGAACTATGTTGCCCCCATAGGATACTAGCTACCACGTAGTTGCTATGTTTCATGTCTTGGTACTACCTTGGCAACTAGTCCGCCTTCCTTCGTTGTAGGTTTTAATGACACCGAATTCCACATTAGCTCATGTGGTCTATGTCGGTTAGGGCAAGATGTTCCCAAAAGGTAAAATAAAATAAAGAATTGAACTCTAATTATGATAACCTAAGGGTCTAGGTTAGTCAAGGTAGGGGTATGGGACTCTACCTAAGCATTTCACTAGTTATACTTGAAGGGACTCTTAGGAGGATATTCTTATGTATGATTATGTTTAAAATGCTATATGACATGTATATGACAAACTTTCACATTGTTGATACTATATGTTGATTAGTTCACTTATGAATATGTGTTGGTTTATATTGTTAAAGTAAGATGATATGTACATCTAAATGCCATGTTATGTGAAGTAGGATGTTAGTCATGATTCTTGTTGGGTTACTTGATTAAGGTTATGGGGCTTTACTTGGTCATTGCACTTGTTGACTTGATAGGGGTTCATGGGAATTTTTTTTGCTTTGGTTATGTTGAAATGTACTCTTATTCATGCTTTTTGTTAATATTATTTTGTGATAGAGTTACTTGAATATGTATCTAATTATATGCTATGCATGTTGACTTGACTAGACTTGATGATGTTGGTTTTGTAATGTGCATGATTATGACTTAATGAACATATTTAATTGAATGGTATGGTCTTGTATAATATGCATAAGTGTTTTCAAAGTAAGTTGCATATCTTTATGAAATGTCCCTTTTCTTAGCATGTTTTCATAGTATGTCCGCATATGGTCTCATACTTAGTACACTGACGTACTAACCCCATTTCTTCCTTTTCCCCAACATTTTAGGTTCCGGTCATTGATGTGCTTTTCAAGGCGACATGAAGAAGGCTTGGATATCTTGATCATCCAAGTAGGGTAGGTCCTCAATTTTCGAGGGAAATGTCACTATCTCCCTTATGGAGCTTCTTTTTAGTCAAAGACATTTATGGGTCTTCCTTTCCATTTAGTATGAAACATTGTATAGCCCATGTGAGGCATTTTTACTTTTATGTATGGGTTATACCCAAGTTCTTACACTCTTATTAGTTAGTTATGAGATGAGACGACTATTATTACTATTATGACTATGTTATATTTTATATACTTATCTGCAATAAAAGTAAAAACTAAGAAATTTTCATGTAAGAATTGTCTATGTGTACTCGATATATATATATATATATATGTTATGTGTATGTGTAGAGGTCTATGTAAACCTCCAAGTAGAAGTAATGAAAAGTAATAAACTTTTTTCCAAATTTGACCTATGAATGTAATGATGTTAACAAAGAGGCTAGTCTTAGTCCTCTAAGAGGTTGACGACGCTTACTATGTCTAGGGGTAAACCCGGATGTGACAGAAACCCATATAAAAGCTCTAACATAATACTAAAAGATATAAAGGAAATAAGGTGGGTTTGTCCTCAAAACTATGAGGACTCACCAAGTCTTCAACTCCAAGCTCCTTAGAAACCCATCTTCCAAGTATATGACATCACCTCAAGTAACCCCAAAGATATACTTTGTTTAATGTATGAATAGCATCTCATATCATTGAAATAACACATTAAGACCACCAAAAGTGAACTTACCAATCTTTCTCTTTATCTTGAACAATATTCATACATATGATGCATACACATTTAACAAGTCTTATCAACACATTGGGACTATCATCTAGGGCAACCCTGTCATACTTGTGCAATGTATGAGTAGCATCCATACTACTACTCACACTAAGTACTCAGTGGTGTCACAAAAGACAAGGCACATTCATATTCAATAAGTCATGACAAGGAAAGTAAAGCATAAGTACAATCCAAGTAAAGCATGTATCATATCATTAAGCAATTAAATCAACATTCTTCATTAACTTCATTAAGAGCACATCATTCATAGGTCGTTAAGAACTTAGAGAACTCACTGTAGCCCTCTAAAATCTTACTCTGCAATGCATGGATGGCATCCCATACTACCACCCACACTTCATAGAAATTCTCAACAAAGTATAATGCACATCTCACAGGATGGGAATAAGTGGTTAACCGATATAGAGCATGAGAGATAAATCATGAAATCTAGTGTAATATGACCTCACACTATGAAAATGTGGTCTACTTTCCTAAGGTAAACCTAGGTAACATGTATCTTTAGTAGAAACGTTAGTTAATGTCCTATGTGGGCACATTTTTATGGGATAAGAAGATGTTCATTGGAACAGTAGCCTAATATTGTGAGAGTTTCCATCTTACCATATCTGCTCGGTGCTTAGCCTAAATTACCATAAAGTATTTCATTCGCATTTAACATTAGTGTACCTTACAGATCTACCAATATTGGATATACCGACTCTAAATATAATACACAAAAAAGCGCCACCAACATTGGGTCTACAGATTCAAGGAAAATTAAGTATAGCTCTTGACTTTCCAAGCATGGTTCCATCAACATTAGGTATATCGATACAAGGTTCATCAGTTCACACATGGAAGGGTTACCACCACTAGGTCTATCGATCCAACGTTTATTATTCATTACTTTCTAGACTGATCATGAAGGGCTACAAACATTGGGTCTACTGATTCAAGACATAACCTAGAATACTTTACCATTCATCTATGAAAGGTCTACCAAAATTGAGTCTTTGATTCATGATAATTGCATTCCTTCATTTACTTCTCATGAAAAGGATACCAACATTAGGTCTACAAACTCATTGTACTTCATACATCAATAAAATCATTAGTAAATTATGTAAGTGATACCAACATTAGCTCTACCGATTCAAAACATTAAGACATTATATAATAATGACCCAATAGGAGGATTCCTAAGCCTACCAAGTCAAGGTACATTATTCAACAATAGTTTCATTTATTAAAGAAAAGGAGGCCTAAGCCTACCAAATCAAGATACACTTATTCACATTATTTTAATTTATACAATAAAAGGATTCCTAAGCCTACAAATTCAAGATACTTCAATCAAGGTTACATTCATCAATAAAAGAAAATGATGCCTTAAGCCTACCAATTCAGGTACTTGCATCAACATTACTTTCATTTACACAAGAATAGGATACAAAAGTCTACCAATTCAAAGTTTACAATACATTGATGAAAACCCTTCACATTAGGTAATCATCAATCATGAGTGTCTAAGTTAGAATAAACCTTCAATTACAACACTACTTCATTTTTTATGCATGATCACATGACTTTCATTCAATTCACATGTATAAGCTTCACATCATAATCATTCATAGATCCATCATAATTTGCCTTTCAAGGACATGATCAAAAGTCACAAACAAAACCTTAAATACTTCAATTAGGCATAAATAGTGACATGATTCAATCAACATTACCATACAACGCTATAAAAAATTCAAATACATCATGATAAATCAATTCCCAATCACAAATGACAACTAAAGAATTTGTGGGGAAAACATGGGTTGATAGGAGAAATCATCTGCATTCACCATTAATTCCACATTCAAAATATAATTCATCATGTAAAATCTTTGAAAATCATTTTGGAATTGAACTCGTGCATAGATTAAAAACTAGTGTTTTGGGGAAAACTTTGAAGGTTTGAAAGCATCTTGGAAATTGGCTCCTCGAAAAAAACTGAGTCAAAGATGAAGACTAACATGCCTATTAGAGAAGAAATACACAAAGAATGAGTGAAATGGTGATGTATTGACCATGATATATTGAATCCTTCACCTCCAATTGAGGTTTCTAAAGAGAGAACTTTTGAAAAAAAAAAGGTGGGTTCTAATTGGGGATTTCGAAGAATGAATTTAAAAGGAGTTTTAATACTTTAAAAACACTTAAAATACCTTAATTAACCTAAAATAACAGTTCATTAACTCAACTAACCAATTAAAGGATTTTCCAAACTAACCTTACCTTGGTCGAGTTCAAGACAAGTTGACAAGTGTCATCCACTAAGCCCCCACTTACGGACCGTAAGTGGGCTAATGCACCATTCTGTCACTTTGTCGTTTGGTTCAGCAAGTTATTTTTGGGGGCCTTGACCTACGGAGGCCATCAACGGGGCGTGGATGGACCTACAGGGCGTTGACCTAATATATAAGTGGCCCTCATTTGGCAATTTCAAGGTTTTCATTGGGGTCTTGGGGATTAGGCTAATGTTCCTCCTCAAGGACCCTTAGGTTGGTCAATGGGTATTCGTACCTTGATATTTAACCCCTAAACCCTCAACCTAGCTCAAGAAACACATAAAAACTCAAAATCTTCAAACTCAAACTAAACTCGTTAGGTTTTCTAGTCTCGCTTACTCATTTTAAGGGTCGTTACAGTATCTCCCACTTGGGAACATTCACCCTCGAATAATATTTTAAACACATTAAGGGGGTTAAAAACTCAAGACTCGAAGCAAATCATGCATGAAACATCGTAAACAATGCATAACATTAGAAGGAAACATCAACTCCATCTCAAACATGCTCAATGCAAAACAAGAGATTAGGAACTACATCTACAAACTCATTATGCAGGAAAACTTTAACATTTTTCATTTCGTTGGAGGAACTTCCTTCTCCAACTCAAATCATGCTCATCACAACACTGTTTGGTAAAATATGCAATTACTCTCAAAAGCACATTTAAGCATGTTTAAAATTTATCTCATGAGCATATAGGCAAATCATATTAAATACACATCAACATGAGGAACATATATCATAAAAACTCAATTTTCTCATTTAGACAAGAACTCATAGAGAACATGCATATCATAAGAGGCCATGGAAAACAAAATCACTCATGACTCCAAAACATGAAACAAGCTACAAGGAACTCTCAACAAATTTACTGTTCAACACCTTCTTCTCACATTTTTCCATGGAAACTACTTATTTATTCTTTTCTTTCTTAACTTGCCGGTGTAAGATCCCAACCAATACTTCTAAACTGGGAAGGTCCTCATTAAGCTACTTTTCTCACAAATAACCTTACCAACTCCACTTAAGATATCATAAGAGTCTACCAAACCGTGTCTTAACTCTTATAACTCACTATACCTCATAAGGGGAGATTATCAATCAAGCCTAACTCATGAAAATCAAGGACACTCATGACCTTACCATCTAATCACATTATCCCCCACTTGGGAGTAAGCCTATACTAGATCTTTTAAACTTCCTTTATTTCCATGCTAAGGTGAATAATACTTCAACCCTCTTTCAAAGAAGTATACTCACTCAACATCTCTATGCATCACTTAAACACCATTATTCATCAACTCTTTCAACATACCTCAAAACTCATCATAACTTTCTCCACCAACACACATAACAATAAAGCAACCCATTCATACTAATGACAACATCAAAATCTATAACCTTAAGTCATTAACAAGTAATATATCCACAATTGGTATCACACCCAACTTTTCTCCCTCACACCTTCTATTATAAGCCTTTCAAGTGATCATACCCTAAAGACAATCGGATAAGAAGTAAGGAAAAGACATTATAGAGTTAAACTTTATGGAAGGAATTGAAGAATCAAGAAGTCAAACTTTTCTAATACCCAGGAGCCTCCTATTCATAAATATGGCGTGCTTAACACTATGAACAAGACTCTAGTAGATGTGGTTTTAGACATCCTAAAACCATTCTCAAAATATTTTGCTCTGATACCATGTTTTTCACGACCCAGGGTTACCGCCTAGGAGTAACACGGTGTACAAGACTCTTTAAATCTCACAAAATGGAAGACATTTTTAATAAAATAAGTGGAAGCCTTTCTATACATTTTCTTAAACCCTTTAGGACCATAAGACTTAAACTTTGGAACGCAGCCCATACAAAATATGTAAATATAATTCTAAAATACATAAAGGAAACAAGGTGGGTTTGTCCTCAAAACTATGAGGATTCACCAATTCTTCAACTCCAAGCTCCTTAGAAACCTAGCTACCACGTATAGGACATCAAATCTCCAACTTCTACACTTTAGTAAAAATGAAAAATATGGATTAGCACATGGAGTACTAGGTATGATAGTCATGCAAAAATCATGCTTAAAAAGGAAATTTTTGGTTGCATGCAAATTTGATAAAAGTTCATGAATATAAGTATAAGAGTCATAATCTACAAACATAACCAACATACAAGTCATTTCTTAACATTTGAACATAACCAACATATAAATCATCTAATCACATTAAAGCCTTCACCCCAAGTAACCCCAAAATTATACTTTGCGAAATGTATGAATAGCATCTCATACTACCATTTACACTAACCTACCACATTAAGTCCACTAAATGTGAACTTACCATTCTTCCTTATCATCTTGAAAAATATTCACATATAAGAGGCATAAACATTTCATAAGTCATATCAACACATTTGTACCATCATCTAGGGAAACCCTATGCCATACTTGTGAAATGTATGAGTAGCATCCTATACTATTACTAACACTATGTACACATTGGAAGTCTCTGATGACAAGGCACATTCATATTCAATAAGTCATGACAAGGAAACTAGAGCATAAGTATAGTCCAAGTAAATCCATGAATCATCTCATTAAGAATTTAAATCAACATTCTTCTTTAAATTCATTAAGAGAACTATCAGTCATAGGTCGTTAAGACCTTAGAGAACTCACTATAGCTATCTCAAAGCCTACTCATGCAATGCATGGATGGAATCTTATACTACCACCTCCACTTCATACAACTTCTCAAGAAACCATAATGCATATCTCACATGATGGGAATAAGCCTTTAATTGACACAGACCATGATACCTAATTAATGGAATCTGGTATCAACTGACCCCCACACCGTACAAAGGTATCCTACTTGCCTAGGGTAGACCTAGGTAACATTTAACTTTGGTAGAAACCATTGGCTAATGCCCTATGTAAGTACATAGTTATGGGATAGGAAACTAGCCTAACATTGGCAGAGTTTTCAACTTACTATATCTGCTCGGTGCTTAGCCTACATTCCCATAGAGTATTTCGTTCACATTTATCATTAGTTTACTTAAGAGGGCTAGGAAAGGCAATGGGTTGGATTGGCGCGTGTTAAAGCATAACCGTAAATTTCAACCCGCCCCTGCCCTATCCTATTTAATATTTTTTTCTATTTTTAACCCGCCCCACCCTGCCCTGCCCCTTCTTGCTATGCTTATGTTGTATCTATTTTTTTCTTTATTATGCTATTTTGTTAAGTAGTAAAGAATGTTAAAGTTATCCCAATTACAACTAAACATTTGCAATGGACATAAATTTAATGGTTAATACAATTTAATACAAACAGAACTAAATGATTATGAAAGATAAATAATAGTAGAACTTATTTGAAAACATTAGAATAAGTGAAAAGATAATACAATTAAGATCTTCATATCATAAATGTGAGACAAAAATTAGAGACAGCCGAGAGATAACACTAGAAAGTGAAAGAAAATAATTTCAACCCACCACTTGTGACGCCCCGTTTAATTTCTTAAGAAATTTATTTCAACCCACCCCGCCCCGCAACTGTCTCGCATATGATTACACCTGCCCCGTTTCGCATACAGCGAAACCTACCCCACCCCGTAATCGGCTTGACCCATTGCCATCCCTTGAGAGGGCTACAAACATTGGGTCTCAAAGTCAAAAATAAATTACATAAGAAAGGGACACCAATATTGGGTCTTCCGATTCATGGTATATAAGGATAGCTCATGACTTTTCAAGAAGGGTGATATTTACATTAGGTCTACCAATACAAGGTTCATAATTTCACAGATTGAAGTCTTACCACCACTAGTTCTACCTATCCATGGTTAATCATCCATTAGTTTCTAGACTCATCATGAAGGGCTACCAACATTGGTTCAACCAGTCACCATTCATCTATGAAAGGGATACTTGGGTCTACCAATTCATGATCATTGAAAACCTTCATTCATTTCTAATGAAACGACAACCAATATTAGGTCTATTAGTTCATGGTTCTCCAATCACCAATACATTCATTAATCATTTATGAAAGAGATAAAAATATTAGGTCTACCGACTCAAAACATTAATACATTATACAATAAAGACCCAAGAAGAGGATGTCAAAGCCTACCAAGTCAAGGTACATCATTTAACCGTACATTCATTCATTCAAGAAGAGGAGGCCTAATCCTACAAATTTACGATACATTCATTCACATTACTTTAATTCATAAAAAAAAAGAGGCCTATTTTTACATATTAAAGATACTTCAATAAAGGTTACATTCGTCAGTACAATTAAAATGATGCCTTAAGCCTCCAAATTCAAGATACTTTTATCAACATTACTTTCATTAACACAAAAATATAATACAAAAGTCCACCAATTCATAGGGTACAATAGATTGAAGAAAACTCTTCAAATTCTTTCATCATCATTCATGAGGGACTAAGTGAGAATAAACCTTCAATCGTAAAACTATTACATTCTAATTAAACATGATCACAAGATTTTCATTGAACTCACATACATAAACTTCACATGATAGTCATATATAGATCCTTCATAATTGTCTTCCAAGGAAATGATCAAAAGTCACAAACAAAACCATAAAAACTTCATTTAGGCATAAATAGTGGCATTATTCAATCAACAAAATCAACATTAAANAAGTCACAAACAAAACCATAAAAACTTCATTTAGGCATAAATAGTGGCATTATTCAATCAACAATACCATTAGAAGCTTTAAGCAATTCAAATACTTCATGATCAATCAAATCTCTATCAAATTAACGACTTAAGAAGTTGGGGAAACACATGGGTTCATAGGATAAATCCTCTCAATTAACCATTAATTTCACATTTTAAAAATAATTCATCATATAAAATATTTCAAAAAAAAAATTTGTAATTGAGCTCATGCATAGATTGAAAACTAGGGTTTTGTGAAATTTTTTGAAGGTTTAAAATCATCCTTGAAATTGGATCCTTGAAAGAAACTAAGTCTGGGATGAAGACTACCATACCTTTTAGAGAAGAAATCCACAAAACATGAGTGAAAATGGTGATGTCTTGACCTTGAGATCATGTATCTTTCACCTCCATTAGAGGTTTCTAGAGAGAGAACTTTTGAGAAGACAGGTGGGCTCTAATTTAGGATTTTTAAGAATGAATTTTAAATGGATTTTTAATACATTAATAACTCTTAAAATAACTTAATTAACTTAAAATAAGCGCCCATTAACTCAACTAACCAATTAATGAATTCACCAAACACACGTTACCTTGGTCGAGTCCATGATAGCAACACAAAGTGTCGTCCATGAAACCCCTACCTATGCATCGTATGTGGGGTGCCGCCACGTTCTATCACTTTGTGCTTTGTTTCAGCAAGTTGGTTTTGGGGGCCTTGACCTACAGAGGACATCAACTTGACATGGATCCTGTCCATAGGTCACCCTCATTTGGCGAATTCAAGGTTTTCCTTGGGGTCTTGGGTGTTAGGATAAGGGTTCTCGAGAGGACTTTTAGGTTGTCCTTGGGGAGTCTCACTATGAAGTTTAACCCCTGAACCTAGATCTATATAAATGTTACCACTCAAAACCTCAATTTAAATTCAAAACTAAACTCGTTAAGCTCTAGTTTCACTTACTCATTTTACGGATCTTTACATGAGTGATCCACCCTTTTTGTTAGGAACCTGCCAGTGTGGAATTTATACTTCTTCTAACATATTTTAACTTTATTTTACGCATTCATCCTTTCCTTTTTCTTTATCCTTCGTAGTTGCAAATCATCAAAAAGTATCATCTGAATAGGACATATTAGGCATGAAGGCCACTAATTATTGAACTAAAACGGCCTCAAATAAGAGTAAATCTACCACTCATCACTTAATATGATTATGTTTGAGTACAAGTCTTATATTTAATCTTATTTATATGGTTCAATTATTAGTTGTTTGTAATAATATTTTTCAATTCAATCTTATTACTATTGAAGTTCAGGTTCATTGTTGATCTAGATTCTTAGTGGCTTAATAGAAACTATTAGTTACCAATCCTATAACCGCTCTAAAATGTGAATGCATCTTATTGCTATTTTCCATGGATATTGTCTTACTTGTAACGACTTGAATCCTTTAATTATCATTTTTTATATATAGAACTGTGTAGTTTTTCAGAATGCTTATGCTTATGGAGTTTTGCTTTTTAGGATTATTATAATATTATCTTTCTTCTAGCATAACAATTATGTTGAATTATTTTATTCAGTTCTATTTTACCCTTTAGTGTTTGGGCCAGTGGTCCATATGTGAGTGAAAACCTTGGTTAATTATGATATTATGATTTCAATAGTTCCATAATTTATGCAATGTTAACATAAGATAAGCACAATTTTTTTCAAAGCTTGGATGAAAAATCTGGACTATTTATTTTAGACTAAAATCACATTGACATAGATAAATTAGTCAATCGTAAATGCGGGTGCACTTTAATGCATACTACCAGATTCATAAATGAAAAGATTAACGATTTTCTTAATTGTTATGGCTACATATACTTAATATGAGGGGAGAAATCGTGATTTGTGGCACGTTTTTTGACCCATTTTCACCAAAACATTTTGACTTAAAAAAATTGGGCGAATTATATCTTGATCCAATAACTTGTATGTTTGACATTGACCCACCCCACCTATTTGCACCCCTACATTCACATGTCATGCCTGATCATATGTCACAATTAATGACAACTATTTGTGGTACATAATAATATTTTGAAGAAATGGAGAATGCATTTATTTATTCTCTTCCTTTAAGAGTCTTGTCTCCTTTTATCATTTTTTCAGTAAATATCAAGACAAAAAAGCATTAACAGTTTCCAGCTTGGGTTAGAGAAGACTTACAAGGAGTCACTAAGATGAGATTAGTGTGTAATAACAGGGACACCTAGGTGGATATTCATTCTCAACTTAGCTAGGAATGGATGCTTATTAACTAAGAATGCGTTCGTTAGATGGAGATAAATAGGTAGCTAGCATCTAATGTTTATTGTGTGAAATGCAAGATTAAAGTTTTGATTATTTGTTTTCCCAACTAAGTCTTCTCAAGATGTACCTGGAAACCGTGAAGGATTGACCAAATCTCGATAAAAGTGATCCTACCGAGTACTTATATTTACTTCCTTAAAAGATGCATTATTAAATGATGGTAGTAAATAAAATGTATAGTATGTAAAATAGTTTAATGAAACAACTAGTTAAAACTGAATGTAGTGAGCTGAAAGAATAACTTGAAGTTATACTAAACAAAGTTAACTGAGTAATAATGCATGCGTGCATAATTTAATACAAAAATGTATGACTGAAAATATGCAGCAGTAGAAACTACCGTAAAAAATATAACTTTACTTTTCTTGGGTAGTTTCACTAACTTCCAATTGTCACGACCCGAAGTGCATCCTAGTTGTAACATTGCGTACAAGACCCCAAGAGACTCTATACAAGCGACTTAGCATACAGAGTAATAGAATTTTAAAGAGATCAAAAGCAATTTTTTATATCAAAAAAAGTTTAACAAAAAAACAGATGTCTAATATAAGTCTCAAATCCATCTATTACATCAAAAGAGTAATCGATACGTAGCCCATAAATCACACACAAATCTTGAAATTAAAACACATGGAAGCAATAAAAGAGTCTCTGACCTCATGACGACTTATAAATCTTCAATGTCTAAAAGGGATCACTGGCCATGGGTATAGGAAATAGGAGTGTCAAACCCTACATTAGTGAAATAATGTAGGCAAAAGTATGCATTAGAATGTACCAAGTATGCTAGAAATTCATAATAATCATGAAATTATGTTAACATTATACGATATTAACTTTCTGCTTGTAGTTGATCAAACGAATCATTTATGCTTGGAAGAGGATAGTTCAAATGACGGTATTTGATACACATAAGAAGTGAACCATCTTTCTTTGGAACAAAGAATATTGGAGCTCCCCAAGGAGAGATACTCGGTCAAATCAAACCCTTATCCAACAAATCTTTCAATGGCTCTATTAATTGATTAAGTTCTACCGAATCTATTGAATAAGGAGGAATATATATAGGTTGCAAATCTGGGATTAAATCAATACCAAAGTCTAGTTCCGTTTGGGAGGAACACCTAATGAATCATTGAGAAACACTTCCAGTAAATCATTGACAACAGGGACCGACTCAAATGTGGGGGCTTCGGAATCCATATCCCTTACCCTTGATATTTTGTATATGCAACCCCTAGAAACCATCTTCCAAGTTTTAAGACAAGAAACAAATTGACCTTTAGGCATAGAAATTCCCAGGCTCATTTGGAAACTTAAACTTAACTACTTGGGTAACACAACTAATAGAAGCATAACAAGAATGCAACTGATACATACAAAGATATAGAAGATCAAAATGAGTGACTTTAGGGGTAAGTATATGAGACAATTTCTAGAGTCTCTTCTAGCCATAATATATTCACTAATATGAGTAGAGACAGAAAAAAGATCAAACAACATATCTTGAGAGATGTCAAACCTCATACCGACATATGGGGTCACAAATAACAAGGTAGCACTGATATAAAGAAAATAATGCACATCAATATATATATTTAATACACCGTAACTATAAAGAACTACAATTATGAAAATCCATTTTTTAAAAGAACGAAAGAAAATCTGGAACATTGCTTAAGTAATGTTAATTTTGAGTTTTAGATGAAACTAAAACAATCATAACTCCTATATTAGGATTATGTAGGTGTGCTTCCATATATTGTAGGAAATATCTTAGAATAATCTTTACAACGCCGCCTAGATTGCGCCATTCTGGGTTCGTGTGAGTGAGATATGCCCATTTGAAGTTGGGTTGTTCAAATAAAGAAAGTCCAATTTGGATTTTAGAAGGGCATTATGTTCTTTTCCATACACAATGACTTAATTTCTTTTTTTTTTTTTGGAAATTAATTGGGGTCTAAACTGATAGGATTCATTTTACACTTTTCAATAGGTGGGGTTTAGAGAGAAGAGAAATAAAAGGAGAAAAGAGGAGAAGGAGCAAGACTATACAACTTGTCCTACCCCAACTTCTGAAATTTCCCTTCTAGCGCCCTGCGCTTCTTAGAGCGCCTAGGACAACAGTTCACCCCATTTTCCCCCTTCTTTCCGTACTAGTTCCTTGGTAACATACCTATGTTTCCCAATCAATTTCTATACTCTAAAGTACGTCTATACATAATAAAACCATAATAAACATGAGATCATGAGACTTGAATTCATAATCCAATTCAAGGAAATTTGATCAAAGTCAAGAGAAGTAAGAGTCAAGTCAAGAGGAGTTCTTAGAGTATTTGCAAATGTTTTGACTTGTTTTAAGATTTAAAGAGCAAGTTGTGTAAAGAGTTAAGCGTAAAGAGTAAAGATTTAAGTGTATTTCTTTAAAGTATATGGGGAATATGTATTCCCAAATATTTAAAATGTTTTCACATTTAAACAAGAAACGGAAACCTTAATATCCAAAGATCCTATGAGCTAGTTTTCATAAAAGAGTAAAGCTTTCACAATTAAGCAAGAGGGGAAATTTTAATTTCCAAGATAGACATTGAGCTATGTTTTTAGCAATTATCTTTTTGGAATAGTATTGGGAACTGATATTGGGGAGAGTTCAGACAACTCACAGACCCCATAAACTATGTAGTCACCATGAGTAGAAAAGGGGTCGTACTTTTTAGATGGATCCTCAGTGATTTATACAGTAGAATAGTGGATCCAGTTAGTAGTTCAGGTTTTATACCCTCGAAAATGTATAAGATGGCTCTAGGACTGTGAGGCAAAATGATGTATCATCACAATAGCTCTTACATGATGGTTATCGGTTAAAGAAACTCCCAGAGAAGTAATTATATTCTCATATACACAGTTTAATTACATTTTCACATACATTTGAGAGTTAAATTGTATATTTGCATATACACGAGATTGACATCATGCTTTAAACATCTTTTCTTTGTATTGCACATGTTTTAAACTTCTTTATATTGGAACAAAATCATTTATGTAGAGTTGAGTTCTGTCAGGTAAGTTCTTTAGTTTCTTTCAAGCTTATGACTTGTTTTAGAATTCCCTCGGATACTCGTACATTCAATGTACTGATATTATGATGCAGACACTGGTAACCAGGATCAGCATCCAATGCATCGTTGATCCAGTTGAGAACTCAAAGTGTTGTGGTGAGACTTCTTGCTTGCGAAGGATCCCTTTTTATTGTTTTCAGTATAATATAGTTCATTAGGATGTGGTGGTTATTTTCCCAACATCCAACTCAGTTGTTTGGAGGCTTGATAGATAGAGAGATGTTAGTTCATTCGTTGTTATCTTGTTATTGGCTTATCATCATATCTGAGTTTACACTTTGGCTAAGTTAAATGATGATTTATGAAACATTATGATTTAGCTTGAGACAGATGAGTTATCTTACATTTGAATTCCTTTTTATTAATTCAGAAAAATATTTCACTGGGTAAGTAAGTTAGGACAATGATTAACTTGGGGACAACAATGGTTCACGATTGCTAGTCCCGCACAAGGTGTAGGCTCGTGGTGAGACAATAGTTGGTATTAGAGCACAAAGTTCAAGAGTCTTAAGGAGTCCATGAAGTTGTGTCGATAGTTTCCAAGTTAATAGTGTGAAGAGCGCCACATCTACAATTTGTAGGCTGCAACACTTTGGAAATTTTCTCACTTCTTTTATACTCATTTTTTGTGTCAGACTTTATCTTCAAAAAAGTTCCTTCTTAATCTTGCTTACTTGTGTCCTTCAGATCATGCCTCCACAAAAATCTTTCACAGTTCATCCAGTTAGGTGTAACGTTGAACAACAGGAACAAGAAGTGAAACCCCAAGGAGAGGTCACCAATTTTGAGTTCTCTGAGGCTACACGGATGTTGAGCCAAGTTTTGGCCAACCAAGCTGGGCAACAGAGATGAAATCGACATGAAGTGGGTGATACTCCTAGGAGACTGAACTTGGTCTCTTTTACCTACCATAGTATTTCATTCCATTTTTAGTAGTTTAATATTGGTAAAGACTGAACTTGGTCAGTTTTCGAATATTAGATTTTCATGCTAGGGCCAAGGAGAAAGGAGAAGAGAAAATGAGAAGGGGAAAAGGTCAAAATCATCAAGATCAACCAAGAACGTTGGTGTTATCGCTAAGGAAATTGCTTCAAACAGGTATGTAAGGCTCTCATAACATTGTGATCGTTCTACAATGTTCCAAGCATTTCATTTTAGTTTGGATTTTTCCTAAAACCATTATAATATTGATATCATGATACCCCTTATCTTGAATTCAGATGTTGTTCTTGAATTTCCTGAGTTGTGAAGTTTTTAAATTCGTTACATCACTTAATGAGGTCGTTCCGGGTTTGTTTCTTAGATACATTTGTGGGTATCTGTATCTAAAAGATATTTAAGAAAAATAATCGAGTTGGGTGAATTGGGGGATAAAAACGAAGAAGAAAATTCAACGGGAAAAATTGGGACATGGTCCCGCGTCACGCGTCCAACACACAACTTTAAAATTTCAGCTCCGCAACACGAGTTCTTCTTCCTCAAAAGATGTTTTTGGGACCATAATTAAATTATGCCTCCGCATCGCGGGCCCACCCTCAAATTCTGATTTTTGGATTTTTCTCATGTATAGCTATCTAGAATCATTCTTAAACATCATGAGATCTTTCCAAACACAAATCTAATTCCTTGAATCCGTAACTAAATTCATGGATCGGTTAAGATCAAGTCAAGAGCAATTAAGAAGTAAAGTTTAGGGAATTTATGAGTCAAATGAGAGGAGTCATTTGAAGTTTTCAAAAGTCTTTTACAAACATTCTAACTTTGTTTTAAGATTTGAGTTTGAGTTCAATAATGAGATAAGTTGAAGTTATTTTCTTCAAAGGTGTAAGGGAACTAAGTATTTCTAAAGAGACTTGAAATGTTTTAACATTCAACTAGTAAGGAAACTTTGATTTCCAAGGAGCCTTAGGGAAGGTTTTCAGAAAAAAGAACTATAGCTTTCTAAGAGAAGCAAGTAAGAAAACTATGATTTCCAAGATAGCTTTGAGCTATGTATCTTGAGCACAAATCTCAAAATTACAGAATAAGTATCTTTTTAAAACATAAGAACCAACACATATTTGGGGTTAGTATTGAGCACCGATATGAAGGAGAGTTCAGACAACTCATAGACCCCCTTCAACAATGTAGCCACCATGGGTAGAAAAGATTTATACTTTTCAGATGAACCCTTTTCACAGTATACTAGTGGATCCATTAGGCAGTTTAGGTCTTATACCTTTGGCCAGGTATAGGATGCGTTAGCAGTGTGCGGTAGATCGATGTATCATCACTATAGCTCTTATGTGATGGTTGCCGGTTAGATAAACTCCCATAGCAGTTATTTAATTCTCATATATATCAGTTGATTGTATTTTTATATACATTTTAGAGTTTCTTGTATCATTGCATACACAGAGTTTATAACATGTTCATAAATAGCTTTTCATTATTCTGCCCTTGTTTAAATATGATTTATAATTAGATAAGTTTAGATAGTATTAATAAGTTGAAACATTCCAAGGTAAGTGTTTCTTCAGAATCTCTTTCTACCTTATGTTGTATTAGCATTCAAACTCTCATACTCATATCTTCAATGTAATTACGTCAGTTGGCCTGCATCATATTATGATGGATACGCATATAACACATATTGACATCCAGCGCATCGTTAATCCAGTTGATCTCTCCAGAGTTAGTTGTTGAGTCTCATTTAACTCTAGAGGACATCTTTATTGCTTTCTAGTTAGTTTAATAGGATGTTGTGGAGTTTTTCCTAGCATTCACTAGCCTCTTTGTACTCCGAATGACGTCTTTTATTGCTTTCTAGTTAGTTCAATAAGATGTTGTGTTGTTTGTCCCAGCCTTTATCTCAATTAGTTTAGAGGCTTCATAGACAGTTAGTAGTCAGTTTTCTTTACATTTTCATTCATATGTTAAAGACTTGGTCTGTCATTTTGGCTAAATTGAATGTTTAAATCTTTAAGATATTCCTAGTTATTTCATTATGCAGTTGACATAAGTTCTTTTATCATTGTAAAGGTGATTATTGTCTTCCGTTGAGTTAAGTAAGCCAGGTCAAGGGTCCGCTCGAGGCAAGGAATGGTCACCGAGTGCATGTTCCGCCCAAGGTGTAGACTTGGGGTGCAACAAACTTGGTATTAGAGCATATAGTTTAAGATTCCTAGGGAGTCTATATAGTCCTAGTTATCGGTGTGAAGTGCCCTACATCTATAATTAGGAGGATGCAATATTTAGGAAATTACTCATTTTTTTCATATTCCTTTTCGTGCGTTGCAGTTTTATATCTTAAACGTTCCTTCTAATTCGTGCTTCAGTGTTTTTCATATAACCATTCATCCATGAAGAGCAGCAAGAGGTCTTCCAGCTAGGAGGATCATTGAACCTCGGGAACAAAAAATATCCCAATGCACCTAAAGAGCAACAACAAGGAGAAATTTTAATACTGAGTATAGAGAGGCAATAAGAATGTTGAGTCATGCTATGACTAACTAGGTTGGTCAACAAAGGGGAGCTCGACAAGAAGGCGTTGACACTTTGAGTATTTGGGAAATCATGAGAATGAATCCCCCAAGCTTTTCTGGTTTAAGAATTACTGAGGATCTGGATATCTTTGTGGAAGAGTTGAAGAAGGTATTTGATATGATGCATGTCATTGGTTTTGAGAGAGTCAAACTGGTTGCATACTAACTGAAGAATCTTGATAGTAGTTAGTACGACTAGTGAAAGGAGGAAATAGATGAGAATTCACCACATCTGAATTGGCTTTCTCTCAAGATGATTTCTTGAGTTGTTTCTTTCCCCGAGAACTGAAAGACGCCAAGGTACGTGAGTTTCTCACCCTTAAGCAGGACTCACTCAATGTGCATGAGTATAGATTGAAATTCACCTGACTATCTCGTTATGCTCCGGATATGGTTAAGGACACGCGGAGTAGGATGAGTTTGTTCATTGCTAGCTTGGGTCTTGCTACAAGCAAAGAGGGTCGGATTCAATGCTTATTGGAGACATGGTGATTTTGAGGTTAAAGGTCTATGCACAATAGGTAGAAGATGAAAAGTTGAGGGAAAGAGAAGAGTAAATAAACAAGAAAGCCAAGACAGGAATGACTGGGCATTAAAAAAGTGGTTGGAGTCGGCCACAGTTTCACAAATAGAAGAGGCATGCACCATCATCTGCTAGTGCACCACAGCAACAGAGTTGAGCATCATGGTCAGAACTCCAGATCTAATCCTTTATATTCACAGGGTACAATGGTGCAAGGAGATAAGAAGCCTCCTGCCTGCACCAAGTGTGGTAGAATTCATTTCGGTGTTTATCGTGAGGGATCCACAAGTTGCTTCAAGTGTGGTCAGACTGGGCATTCATGAGGGAATGTCCCAAAAATAAGCAACGTGACGGTAACAAAGGCAACAGAGCATAGTCTTCATCAGTTGCTCCACCAAACAGGGTTGCACTTAGGTGAGCTACTTTTGGTGTTGGCAGAGGAACAAATCACGTATATGGTCTCAACAATCTCCAAGAACATGAAAATTTGCCAGACTCTGTCAATGGTATGGTTTTTGACTTTATTTATGCATAGCTAGATAAGGAGAGAGTTTATCTTTTGTAACTCCATATGTTGCTATGAACTTTTATATTATTCTGAATAACTTAGTGAACCATTTAGTATTTCCACACCTGTTGCTGAATCCATTCTAGTAGAAAGAGTTTATTGTGATTGTCCCATCTCTGTCAATCACAAGAGTACCACGGATGATTTAATTAAGTTAGAGATGATAGACTTTGATATCATTCTTGGTATGGATTGTCTTCATGCTTGTTATGCCTCAGTTGAATGTAAAACTCGAGTTATCAAGTTTCAGTTTCCAAATGAGTCATTTTAGAGTGGAAGAGTTCAGTAGTGCTTAAGGGTCGATTTATTTCGTAACTTAAGGCAAGGAAGTTTGTTTCTAAAGGGTGTGTCTATCGCTTAGTCTGAGTTAATGACTATAATGTTGAGATACGTCCTATTCATTCAGTTCTTGTAGTGAAAGAGTTTCCAAAAGTCTTTCAAGATGATTTTCCCAGAGTCCCTCCTAAGAGAGAGATAGACTTCGACATAGATCTTCATCTAGATACTCGTCCTATCTCTATTCCACCATATAGAATGGTGCCAGCAAAGTTGAAAGAGTTAAAAGAGAAGTTGAAAGACCTTTTAGAGAAAGTCCTTATTCTATTAAGTGTCTCACCTTGAAGCGCTTCGGTCTTGTTTGTGAGAAAGAAATATATTTCCATTAGGATGTGTATAGATTACCGCCAATCGAACAAGATGACCATCAAGAATACATATCCTCTTCCAAGGATTGATGATCTTTTTTATCAACTTCAGGGTGCTTGTTCTTTCTCAAAAATTGACCTGAAATCAGGCTACCATCAGTTAAGAGTAAGGGAATGTGAAATTCCAAAGACAACTTTCAGAAGTAGATATCAACATTATGAGTTTTTAGTCATGTTTTTTGGTTTGACAAATGCACCAGCAGCATTCATAGATCGTATGAATAGAGTCTTCAAACCTTATTTAGATATGTTTGTTATTTTCTTCATTAATGATATAGTAACCTATTCAATGAATGAAGAAGATCATGCTAGTCATATAAGAATTGTTCTGCAAACTTTGAAGGATAGAGAGTTGTATGCCAAGTTCTCTAAGTGTGAGTTTTGGCTTGAGTTTGTGGCATTCTTGGGTCACATATTTTCGGTGATGGTAGTAGAGTTGATACCAAGAAAATTGAGGCAGTGCAGAACTCGCTTAGCCCCATATCTCCAACTGATATTAGGAGTTTCTTGGGTTTAGCTGGCTATTATAAAAGATATGTAGAAGGTTGATCATCCATTTTGTCTCCTTTGATGAAGTTGACTCAAAAAACAATCAAGTTTCAATGGTCTGAAGCTTGTGAGAAAAGCTTTAATGAATTAAAGAAGAGGTTGATTACTGCACCAGTTTTGACTTTAGCAGAAGGTACTCAAGGTTTTGTGGTGTATTGTGATGCATCTAGAGTTTGTTTGGGTTGTGTATTAATGCAGAATGGCAAACTTATAGTTTATGTCTCAGGAAAGTTTAAGGTTCATTAGAAAAATTATCTAACCCATGACTTAGAGTCAGCTACTATAGTTTTTGCCTTGAAATTATGGTGTCACTACTTGTATGGTGTTCATGTTGACATACGCACTAGCCATAAGAGCTTACAATATTTGTTCACTCAGAAAACACTCAATCGCAGACAGAGGAGGTGGTTACAATTACTCAATGATTACGACATGAGCGTTCTTTATCACCCCGTAAGGCTAATATGGTTGTTGATTCTTTAAGATGGTTATCCATGGGGAGTACCGCCCACGTTGAAGAACAGAAGAGAGAGTAGCCAAGGATGTGCACAGACTTGCACGCTTTGGAGTCAGACTTATGGATTCCAAAGAATGAGGGATAGTGGTGACCATTATGGATGAGTCATCAGTAGTGTCAGAAGTGAAATAAAAGAATGACCAAGACACCATTTTTTGTTGACTAGAAGGCAAATGTTCATAAGCAAAGAGTTTATGTTTTGAACAAGGGGAAGATGGTGTGCTGAAGTATCAAGGAAGGTTGTGTGTACCTAGGTGGATGGAATCAAAGAGAGGATCATGGAGGAAGCTCATAGCCCCAAATATTCCATTAATCCAGGTTCCATAAAGATACACCGCAAGAACAATACATCGAAAAATAAAAATGGCAGGTTTGGATAAAGTCGAGGTTGTGGTCGTGGTAGTCGGTATAATATGGGTCATGGTCAATCTCATAACACCACGGGCTCTTCTCAATGTCAAGTGTGTAACAAATGTGGACACACTGCGTTAACATGTTATCATCGTTTTGATCGTGCTTATCAAAAAAGCAGTAATGCTCAAATGGTAGACTTTATAGCCCAACCAAATATGTTTTCTGACCAAGCTTGGTATCCTGATTCGGGGGCTACAAATCATCTCACCAATGATCTCAATAATGTCACAGTCCGTGGAGACTACAATGGTAATGAGCAAATTGTGGTTGGTAATAGAACAGGTTTGCCTATCTCTCATATTAGTGATCCTAAGTTACTTTCTTCGTCCCGCTCACTGCATTTCAAAAATATTTTATTTGTGCTTGAAATTACTAAAAGCTTATTAAGTGTAGCACAATTCACTGTTGACAACACTGTGTATTTTGAATTTCATCCTTATTTTGTTCATGTGAAGATCGAGAAACAGGGATAGTCCTATTATAAGGGAGACTTGAAGATGGACTCTACAAGCTTCTCTCCATTGGAAGATCTGATTTGCGCTTATCCTATCAACCTCAAGCTTTTCAAGTGACAAAACCATCTCTAGATGTAGGGCATAGTCGTTTAGGTCATCCTTTATTAAAAATTTTTCAAAATGTTGGCAAAGCTCTCAATCTAAAAGTTCCTATGAATAAAAATTTATGTGTTTGCGCTTCTTGCCAACAAGGCAAAAGTCATAAACAACCTTTTCCTATTTCAACTTCATTGTCGCTCCATCCTTTAGACTTTATTCATTCTGATGTATGGGTTCTTGCTCCTTTGTTAGCAATAAATAAATTTCGTTATTATGTTGTGTTTATTTATGACTGCACCAAATATACTGGATTAATCTCTTCCAACTGAGCCGACTTGTTTTACCTAGGAAAATAAGGATAAAAAGTGGAGGGAAGCCACGCAAGAGGAATACAATTCTCTCATTCAAAAAGGAGCTTAGACCCTCGTACCCACATCCAATAACAAGAAGATTGTTGGTAGCAAATGGATTATTAAACTTAAACTTCATCCGAATGGGTCAATTAAGCGTTATAAGGCTCGTCTAGTTGCAACGGGGTATAATCAAGAAGATAGCATCGACTATCATGAAACACTTAGTCCTGTTGCGGAAGCTACCACAATTAGAGTTATTTTGACTTTAGCATTGTCAAAAGGGTTGTTCTTCGCCTACTTGACGTCAAGAATGCAATTTTACATGGAGAGTTACAAGAAGAGGTATATATGGATCAACCTATTTGTTTTATTGATCTGCAGCTTCCTCATCATTTCTGCCATTTATATAAGGCGTTGCATGGTCTCAAACAAGCCCCTAGGGCTTGGTTTGGGAAGCTCAGCTCAATATTACTTTGCCTTGGCTTCAATATCTCTAAGTTGGATACTTCTCTGTTTATTCATTCATGTGGTTTCAACATTACTATTGTGTTGGTTTACATTAATGACCTTACAGCCACATGCAACTCTATTGATTTTATAAATGCTCTCATTCAGAAGCTGTCCTTAGACTTTTCTGTGAAACATCTAGGAAACTTACATTATTTTTTAGGTGTGGAGGTTAATGCTACTCCTACTGGTGTAGTATTATCTCAAACCAAATACGTTAGTGACCTTTTACTGAGATCTCATATGGATGATTCACGACCAATTTCAACTCCAATGGTCAGTGGGTTGCAATTATCTAGGCATGGAAGCACTCCCTTGGTAGATCCAGCACTATACCGAAGCCTAGTTGGGGCCCTTTAGTATATCAACATTACTAGGCCAGATGTATCCTATTCTATTAAAAAATTATGTCAATTTATGAATTCCCCTACTATGCATCTTGGTTTACAACTTTGAAATCTCTGTCATTAGTTGTCAATAGCTTCTTTGATGCAGACTGGGAAGGGAGTCTTGATGATGGGCGATCCACTCATGGTTATTCTATATTTTCCTCGAGCCTAATATGGTACCATGGTGTTCCAAGAAGCAAAGAGTTGTTTCACGATCTAGTATTAAATCTGAATATCGAGGTTTAGTTGCTGCTACAGTTGAGATTACATGGTTACAACATCTTTTATGGGAATAACATGTTCATTTGTCAAAACCTTCTAAGCTGTGGTGTGACAGCTTATTTGCTACTTATCTTACTGCCAATCCAATCTTTCATGCTCATACGAAGCATATTGAGTTGGATTTACATTTTGTCAGAGAGAAAGTTGCCTCTAAACATGTGGACATCTGTCACATAAACTCAAGAGATCAAATATATGATACCTTAACTAAAAGTCTACCAGCACATCAGTTTTTGTTCCTTCGAGACAAGCTCACTTTTACAACATCACAGTTTTGCTTGCTTGGGGATGTTATAATATCTACCAATCCTAGATAAGGATGGACAGATTTTAAAATATTTGTATTCAGTTATTGTAGATAGAGTTAAGTACTCTTTTAGTTCTATTAGGACTCTAAGTCCTTCTCAAATCTTAGTATTTAAATATTTCATGAATCATTAATAATTAATTAATTCAATCTAAACTCGTTCAGCATATTTGTGGGAAGGCAAGAAAAAGGGCATTACCAAATTTGTTGCCGAATTCCCAAATTGCCAACAAGTGAAAATGGAACACCAAAGGCCTGTAGGGTTGGCTCAGAATATAAAACTTCTGAATGGAAGTGGGAGATGATTAACATGGACTTCGTCACATGGTTGCCAAGGTCTCGCAAACAGTATGATTCGATTTGGGTGATTTATCGATAGAATGACAAAATCTTCCCATTTCTTATTGTTAAAAACCACTCACTCGATAGAGGATTATGTGAAGTATACATTCAGGAGGTGGTGAGACTTCATGGGATCCTAGTCTCAATCATTTCAGATAGAGGTGCAGAATTCACTATAGAGTTCTAGATGTCTTTCACAAAGGTAGGGTTCAAAGGTGAACTTAAGCACTGCTTTTCATCCTCAGAGAATGGACAAGCGAAGCGTAATATCCATACCTTATAATATATGTTGAGAGCTTGTGTGATTGACTTTAAGGGGAATCAGAATGATCACCTACCTCTCATTGAGTCCGCTTACAACAACAATTACCATTTGAGCATCCAAGTGGCTCTATATGAAACTCTTTATGGGAGAAGATGCAGTTCTCCTATTGGGTGGTTAGAAGTGGCTGAGGCAATGTTAATAGGACAAGATCTAGTTCATCAATCCATAAAGAAGGGGAAGGTGATCCAAGAGAGATTGAAAATGGCGCAGAGTTGTCAGAAGTCGTACACAGATGTGAGGAGAAGGCCATTGGTATTTGAGGTGGATGATTGGGTATATCTGAAAGTTTCACCCATGAAGGGTCTTATGAGGTTTTCTAAAAAGGTGAAACTTAGTCCCTGATATATTGGTCCTTATAGAGTTTCCAAGAGAATTGGCAGTGTAGCTTATGAGTTGGAGCTAACCCAAGAGTTAGCAGCAGTTCATGCAGTGTTTAACATTTCTATGTCGAAAAAGTGCATGGGTGATCTTTCATTGATTGTACCAACTCAGAATGTTTGGATAAAGGAAGCTTACCCTATGAAGAGATTCTAGTTAAAATTTTAGATCATCAAGTTCGCAAGTTGCGGACTAAGGAAATTGCATCGGTCAAGGTCCTTTGGAGGAACCAATTCATTGAGGAAGGGACTTGGGAAGCTGAAGAGCATATGAAGAAGAAATATCAACATCTTTTTGAATCCGGAGATAATTCAGATCAAGGTATAAAATTATCTTCTTAGCACTCTTTAAAATTGTATGTAAGCATGTTATTACTTACTTTTGTTTTTTGAGAGTTGAAATGATGTTACTATCCTTATCTTAGTGAAAGAGTTCTCATTCGAGGACAAATTTTCCTAAAGGAGAGATATTGTAACATCTCGTAACTCGAAATAGCTAGGATTACACAAAGAAGCTAAGAATAGTCATTTTTTGGAAAGAATAGGAAAAATCAGCAAAAATTCTCAAGTGTAATAGTTAGTTTTTTGTTCATTTTCAAACGGTCATAACTTCTAGCTTACGATGATTTAGGGACAGTTCTTTATATTTTTGGAAAGCCCTTGGAGAGATCTTTCCAACGTTGCCGAGTTTGCGCATTTTTGACATCGTATGAGGGTGATATGCTTATCAAAAATCGGTATATTGAATGAAGAACATGTCCACTTCGTGATTTGTAAGGGTATTTTCTTATTTTAGCTACCCTATTATTCTATTCCATTTTTAAGAGTTTAATATTGGTCAATACTAAACATAGTTAGTTTTAGAAATTTATAATTTTCACGCTAGGGCTAAGGAGAAAGGATAAAAGAAAAAAAGAAGGGAAAAAGGGCAAAATCATCAAGATCAACAAAGAACGTTGGTGTTTACGCAAACGAAGTTTATTTAAACAGGTGTGTGAGGCTCTCATAACATTAGGATCGTTATTTAAACAGGTGTGTGAGGCTCTCATAACATTAGGATCGTTCTTCCACATGCCAAGTATCTTATTCATTTTTGATTCGTCCTAAAATAATTATAATATTGATATCTTGATACCCCTTTTCTTGAATTCATCTATTTTTCTTAATTGATTGAGTTGTGAAGTTATTGAGTTCATTACATTGCATTATGAGGTCATCTCGACTTAGGTTCTTATGTACATTTTCTAAGCATTTGTATCTAAAAGAGATTTAAGAAAAGAACCAAGTTTGGTTTAATTGGGTAAACAATGAAGAAAAAAATTTAACAGGCAAAATACGGACATGGTCCCACGTTGCGCGTCTGATATGTAGGTTTGAAATTTCAGCTTCGCGTCGCAGATCTTACATGAGGTGTTCTGCCTCAAAAGAGGTTTTTGGAACCAAAATTAAATTATGCCTCCGCGTGTCATATCCACCCTCAATTATTGGTTTTGGGATTTTTCTCATGGTTATCAATAGAATCATTCGTAAACATCATAAGATCTTTTCAAACACGAATCTAATTCTTTGAATCCATAATTCAATTCAAGGATCAACTAAGATTCAAGTCAAGAGAATTTAAGAATTAAAGTTAAGAGAACTCAAGAGTCAAATGAGAGGAGTCGCTTCAAGTTTTCATAAGTCTTTTAGAAACATTTTAACTTTGTTTTAAGACTTGTGTTTTGAGTTCAGTAAAAAGTGAAGTTGAGTTCTTTTCTCCAAAGCTATAAGGGGAATAAGTATTCCCAAGAGACTTGAAATGTTTTAATATTAAACTAGTAAAGAAAAATTGATTTCCAAGGAGCCTTAGGGCTAGTTTTCAGAAAAAAGAGTTATAGACTTCTAAAAGAAGCAAGCAGTGAAACTATGATTTGCAAGATAGCTTTGAGATAAGTATTTTGAGCACTAATCTCAAAACCACAGAATTAGTATGTGTTAAATACATTAGAGCCAACATATATTAGAGAGTAGTATTGAGCACCAATATGGGGAGAGTTCAAACAACTCACAGCCCCCATAAACAATTTAGCCACCATGGGTAGAAATGGTTCATAATTTTTAGATGAACCCTTTTCACAGTAGACTAGTGGATCAATTAGACAGTTTAGATCATATACCTTTGGGCGGCTATAGGATGCGCTGGCAGCGTTAGGTAGATTGTTGTATCATCACTATAGCTCTTATGTGATGGTTGTCGGTTAGAGAAACTCCCATAGAAGTTATTGTATTTTCATATACATCAGTTCATTGTATTTTTATATACATTAATTTCTTGTATCATTGAAAAGACAGAGAGTTTATAGCATGTTCGTAAATAGCTTTTCATTATTCTACGCTTGTTTAAATATGCTTTATAATGAAATGCTTTTAGTAAGTAGTCATGAGTTAAGAAGAGCCAAGGTAAATGTTTCTTTCAGAATTCTTTCTACCCTATGTTTTATTAGTGCTCCAACTCGCATACTCTTACATTCAATATACTGATGTCAGTTGGCCTGCATCGTAGTATAATGCAAATGCAGATAACGAGGAACTACATCTAGCTTACCATTGATCTAGTTGAGCACTTCAGACTCAGTTGGTGATCCTCCTTGCACTCCGGATGACGTTTTTTATTGCTTTCTAGTTAGTTCAATAGGACGTTGCGGGGTTTGTCCCAACATTCATCCTAATCAGTTTAGAGGCTTTATAGATAGTTAGTAGGCCAATAGTCTTTACATTTTTATTTGTATGTTAAAGACTTGGGTTTCTATTTTATCCAAATTGAATGTTAAAATTTTTAAGACATTCCTAGTTATTTTTTGATCCAATTGAGATAACTTCTTTTATAATTATAAGTTTGATTGTTATATTTTGGTGAGTTAAGTAATTTAGGCCAAGGGTTTGCTGAGGCCAACAATGGTCACCGATTGTCAGTCCCGCCTAGGGTTTAGGCTCGGGGCGTGATACTGCATACTAAGTAAAGGGTGTTGCAAGTATTGGTTCGATCAATGGAAGAAAAACAAGTTGAGGATGAACCATCAGTGAGTTGGGATTGTTTTGAGGAGTCATTCTTAGGTAATTTTCCCCCGAGAACTTAAAGATCTTAAAATACAAAGTTCCTCACACTTAAGCAGGATTCTTTGAGCGTTCATGAGTATAATCTGAGGTTCACACAAATTTTTGGTATACTTCGGAGACGGTACCTAACATGAGGAGAAGAATGACATTGTTTGTTGCTAAACGGTCTCATCCGTCTAGTAAGAAAGGTAAAGTTGCAATGCTAATAGCATGGATATCATAAGATTGAAGGCATATGTGCATCGGGTTGAGGAAGAGCAGTTGAGGGATAGAGAAAAGTTCAAGAATAAGAGAGCCAATAGTGGGTATGAGTCCAGGCAACAGAAGAATAATATCAACTAGTCATCCTTCCAATGGAAACAAAAAGGACTTGCTCTATCATCATCCAGTGCCCTTGCACCAAAGATAAGAGTGAGTACAATAGTCAGAAATTTAGAGCCAAACCTAATTATTCTAAGGGTAGTATGGCTTAGGCAGGTAGTAAGCCTCTTGCATGTGCTAAGTGTAGTAGAAACCACTTAGGGACATGTGTTTATGCCTCCATTAGTTGCTTCATGTATGGATAGAACAGTCATTGCATGCGTGAGTGTCCAAAGAACAAACAGGGTAACAGTAATGGGGGCAATAGAGCCCTATCTTTTTCAGTTGCTCCACAAGACAATATTGCATTTAAAGGGGATACTTCTTTTACTGGTAGAGAGACAAACTACTTATATGCTATCAATAGTTACTAAGAGCAAGAGGATTAACCAGATATTGTCACCTCTATGATCCAAGTCTATAACTCTATTGTTTATGCTTTGCTAGAACCAAGAGCTAATTTAACCTTTGTAAATCTTTATGTTGCTAGAATTTTTATGTTATTCTTGATTAATTTAGTGAACCCTTAAGTGTTTCTACACCTGTAGGTGATTCTTTTCAAACATAGAGAGTCAATCGTGATTGTCCCATTTTCAACAATTACATGATTACTATGGCTGATTAAGTTGAGTTAGACATGGTAGATTATGATGTCATTCTTGGTATAGACTAGATTCATGCATGTTATACCCCACTTGGTTGTAAAACATATGTTTTAAAGTTTTAGTTTTCATATGAGATAGTCTTAGAGTGGAAAAGTAGTTAATAAGTGCCTAAGGGTCGTTTCATTTCGTACATTAAGGCAAGAAAGATAGTTTCCAAGGTATGTATCTGTCACTTAGTCTAAGTTAATGACTCTAGTGTTGAGATAAGTACTATTCATTTAGTTTACGTAGTAAAACGTTTCCAGAAGATCAATCTGGAGTCCCTCTTGAGAGAGAAATAGACTTAAATATAGACATTCTTCCAGTTACCCGTCCGATATCTATTCTTCCATATAGAATGGCACCAACGCAGTTAAAAGAGTTGAAAAATGAATTGAAAGACATCCTTCATAAGGGATTTATATGGCCAAGTGTCTCACATTGGGGCGCTCCAGTATTATTTGCGAGGAAGAAGGATAGCTCTCTTAGGATGTGTATAGATTACCATCAGTTGATCAAGGGGATCATCAACAACAAATACCCTCTTTCAAGAATTGATGATCTTTTTGATCAACTTCAAGATGCCACCTATTTCTCCAAGATAGATACCATATTTGTCTACCATCAATAAAGAGTAAGGGAATGTAATATTCCAAAGACAGCTTCCAGAACCCATTATTGTCATTATAAGTGTACGATTATGTCCTTTGGTTTGACCAATACTCCTGCAGCATTCATGGACCTTATGAATAGAGTTTTCAAAACTTATTCAAATATGTTTTTTATCGTCTTCATTGATAACATACTAATTTAATCGAGGAATAAAGAAGATTATGTTTGTTATCTAAAAATAATGCTCTAGACTCTAAAGGATAGAGAATTTTATGTCAAGTTCTCTAAGTATGAGTTTTGTCTTGAGTGTGTGTCATTCTTAGGCCACATTGTGACCTGAGAGGGAATCAAAGTTGATACTCAGAAAGTTAAGGCATTGCAGAATTGGCCTAGCTGATTATGGAATTTCTTGGGTTTGGTTAGATATTAAAAAAGTTTCATAGAGGGGTTCTCATCTATTTCATCCCCTTTGGCAAGTTTAAATCACAAAATAGTGAAGTTTAAATTTTCTTAAGCTTGTCAGAATAGCTTTCAGGAATTGAAAAAGAGGTTGACTACTGCCATAGTATTGATATTACCAAACGTTACTCAAGGTTTTGTGATGTATTATGATGCATCTAGAGTTGGCTTAGCTTGTGTATTAATACCCGGCAAAGTTATAGCTTATGCCATCAGACAGTTGAAAGTTCATGAGAGGAACTACCCAACCCTGGATCTAGAGTTGATTGTTGCTTTTTTTGCTTTGAAAATATAGCACCATCATCTTTATGGTACGTGTTCATATGGATGAGTTCACTTATCAAAAGAGACTTCAGTATGTGTTTACTCAGAACGAATCTTAGAAAAAGGAGATGGTTAGGATTACTCATAGATTATGACATGAGCATTCTTTATGACCCAGGTAAGGCTAATATTGTTGTTAATTCCTTGGGAAGGTTGTCTATGGGTAGTACCATCCATTTCGAGGAATATAAGAAAGAACTAGTGAAAGATGGGTATACACTTATACGCTTGAGAGTCCGCTAATAGATTCCAGAGAAGAAGAGTTAGTGGGGATGAATCATCAGAAGTGAAAGAAAAGCAAGACCAAGACCCAATTTTCTTTAATTGAAGGCAAAGGTTCATAAGAAAAAAGTAATGGATTTTGAACTAGGGAGAGATGGTGTATTTAGGTATCAAGGTAGATTGTGTACCAAGGGTGGATGAACTCAAAGAAAGAATCATGGATAAATCTTATAGCTCCATATAATCCATTCATCCGAGTTCCAAAAATATGTATCGCGACTTGACAGAAGTTTATTGGTGGAGTAGTATGAAGAAGGGCATTGCAAAATATATTGCTAAGTGTTTAAATTTCCAACAAGTTAAAGTAGAGCACCAACAACCAGGAGGAATGGATTAGAATATAGAATTTCAGAATGGAAATGGGAGATGATTAACATGGATTTCATCACAGGCTTACTAAGGTCTCGCAGCAACATGACTCTATTTGGGTGATTGTTCATAGGATGACAAAAGCATCCCACTTTTTGCCGGTAAAGACAACTCATTCAATAGAGGAATATGCCAACTTGTATATTGAAGAATTGTTAGCTTCATAAAGTTCCAATCCCCATTATTTCAGACAGAGGTGTGTAGTTTAATGCACAGTTTTAGAAGTCACTCCAAAAAGTCTTAGGTTCAAAGGCGAACTTATGTACCTTTTTGTAACAACCCTAAAATGGATATGTTAAGTAACGCTTAATGTCTAGAATGCTTACAATTAGACCGGGTTCACACGGATTGATACGCGTAGAACCAGACCTCTAAACCTCTGCAACAGACAAGCCAACTAACTTGGTGAGTTATTTGATCTAGGAAAGGTTGTGTCCAGACATTTAGGGAAACCTAATATGAAGATTTACCCGTATGAGTCTTTACCGGACTTAAAAAGAGAAATCTTAAGTTTGGAGGGTCTAGGGGTAAAATGGTCTCTTTCCAGGCTAAGGGACAAAATTGGCCTTTGAGCAAAATCTAGCTCCACCTGGGTTCGAACCTAGGTAGGAGCAATGATTTAATTTAATTATATAATTTGGTGAATTAATTTAATAAATTAATAATTAAGGGCTGATTTAACAAAAATGAAAATCAGATTTTTACTATTAATTATTATTTAGTCTTTCGTAAGGTCCTAGCCCTAAGGAAACACCCTCTCTCACATCTATCAACTCTAACGTTTATCTCCCTCTCTTTAACACTCTCTTTCACGTTTTCTCTACTTAACAAAACAGAAACCAAAAATTAGACTAATAACAAAAACAAAAGTTCTTCATACATGAAGAACTTACACGCAAATTACAAGCGAAAAAGCAATCTGAAAACGTAAAGCAAAACATTACATTCTCGTCGGGTAAGGTGTGAGATTCGTTGGTGGAAGTTTGATTTGGGGTGGATTTTGAAGAAATTTAAGGTGTTGAACGGCGTGAAATCAGGTATGGGTTTTATTCCTCTTGGTGCTTTTCCTAAGAGACCCTTAAGTCTCATATGAATCTACTCCGAAAACTAGGGTTGTTTCCTATTACATGTTCCCTTTCACTAGCTCCCAATGATCTTAGGGTGGTATGTATGCTGGTAGAAATGTGATGTTTGTGATGAATATATTCATGAAAGCTGTGTTCCAAAAAAGTGAATTACGTTAACTTGATTGTGCATGTGTGTGCCGTGAGCTAGCCATGGTTTGAAGCCTTAATTTTTACATGTTAAAGTGTTGTATTTTACGTATATGAATATGTTGAAAATGTGATGTTCATTTTAGTTCAAGGTTTCTGAATTGAATGATAATTCTTGATTGAAAGTAACCTTGAAAATGCACCCAAAGAACTCCCTAAAAACTACTCGAAATGTCTGGATGTTTAACGTGAAAGAGGGTCAGAAAATGGACTGCAAAAAGGTCATTAAATTCTCAAAAATAAACATGAAAACTCACCTAAAGATGCACTACACGTTACACAAAAATTTATCCAAAATCTAACATCTAAAAGTTGAGAAAATGGAATGCAAAGAGGGTGAACAAATTTCAAGCATTTTGGACATTTATTTTTGGGCAGCTTCCTAAAAAAAAATTACGTTCTAAAATATTTTTTAAAATGCTTGAGGTAAAGTGGGATTGAACCGTAGAACTCACCATATACATGTCATAAAAAACCAAATAATGAAATGTGGTAAGGGGAATTCAAAATGGGGTAAAGCTCAAGTGAAAAGTTAAGGGGAAAAAAAAATGAAGTGAGGTGTGTGGGGTTCGAACCCACAACCTTTTGGACGGATGAAGGAGAGAGGAGAAGAATGAAATAAATAAATAATAAAAATGAGGTATGTGGGATTCGAACCACTACATCTTGGAAAAACGAGAAAGTAAAAGTAATTAACTTTTTATCTTTTCAACAACAGACATCTTTTTGTTACTCGGTTGGTTTGCTTAGGTCCATACAATTCTTTAACTTTTATGTTGAGTAAAATTTCTGTTTGTATGAAAGCACTAAAAGTTTGGCTGAAATCGTTATCCCATGTTATCAAATTGTAAATACTGAATTTTAATGTGAATCTTATAAAATTCAAGTTAAGTACTCAGCTATTTTAGGTAGGAGGAGGTACATTATAATACATGATTTTTTTTACACGAATTTCTTGAGTAAGTATGAAAGATGAACAACCACTCATAATGATACTAGATGTGCAACTGACCTGGATTTCTATTACTAGATATCCATATCCCCCAAAACCTGAGCCAGCACAAACATGAAAAATTTAAAGAAAATATAAGTATGTTTATGTGAAAATAGATAAAGTTGATTTTTGGAATATTAATGATTTTCAGTATAGTTTTTAGAATAGTCTACATTCGTATCTCGAATAATTATCTAGACATATCTAGACATTTTACAGAGTTAGATATTTGTCGTAAATGATTGAATAGTTTAGATGTTGTAATATCTAGAACCATCCCACACAAGTATAAATAGGGGTGTTCTTAGTCATTTGTATGCTAGCAGAAGGGTTCTCCAAATTATACTTTTCTTTTGCTATTCTCCACATGTTAGGCTAATGTCATGCTCGAGGCTACCCTATGGATGCATACACAAGACCTAGGATCAAGAGTTGACCCCAAGATAACCCTACTGCAATAATCATAAGCATACTAGAGATAATCTGATTAATAAAATTGAGCCGAAGTTGAATCATAATGAAGTCTTAAAAGGGGAATACTCATATACTAAACTTAATATATGAAAAACTGAGAGTTTAATACAAGAGAAATGTCAAACTCAAATATTAAACTGAATCTAACTATCTCTGATAATAGGCCTCTACACTGACAATAATCATAAGCATACTAGAGATAATCTGATTAATAAAATTGAGCCGAAGTTAAATCATAATGAAGTCTTAAATGAAGGGGAATGCTCATATACTAAACTGAATATATGAAAAACAGAGAGTTTAATACAAGATAAATGTCAAACTCAAATATTAAACTGAATCTAACTATCTCTGATAATAGGCCTCTAAACTGACAATAATCATAAGCATACTAGAGATAATCTGATTAATAAAATTGAGCCGAAGTTAAATCATAATGAAGTCTTAAATGAAGGGGAATACTCATATACTAAACTGAATATATGAAAAATTGAGAGTTTAATACAAGATAAATGTCAAACTCAAATATTAAAATGAATCTAACTATCTCTGGTAATAGGCCTCTACACTGACAATAATCATAAGCATACTAGAGATAATCTGATTAATAAAATTGAGCCGAAGTTAAATCATAATGAAGTCTTAAATGAAGGGTAATACTCATATAATTAAATGAATATATGAAAAACTGAGAGTTTAATACAAGATAAATGTCAAACTCAAATATTAAACTGAATCTAACTATCTCTAATAATAGGCCTCTACACTGACAAAAATGTTGGGAATGCCCTAACTAGATCTAGCAAAACTAAAACTAAAAGACTGAAATACTAAAATGATAATATGACTTTTGCCCTCGATGAACAACGACTCACGACTGATGTTGTTGTACTCGAGATTGAGAACCTATCCATATGTTTATCTGACTGCTGGGGACTTGAACCTACGTCACAAGAAGATGTAGCATAGAGTATGTGTTAGTACCCAAAAGGTATTGAGAATGCAAGATAGAGTAAATCTAAATAACATATAACTAAATAACATGAATATTGAGCGAACTAAAATCAATGACCAGTTTATAACACACTGAAATATAATACTACTTATATTGAAATGTGGTTAATTCAGCGGAGTCTCACTAAACTGTTGGAGCTACTAATAACCGATAATAAGACCATCGAGATGACCCAATATACTCTACCAAAGGTAAAGAGGCATGCTGGCGTGATAACTAAAATGATGACCACAGAAAGGACTTACAACCTACCTGACAAGTAGTTCTGTGACTATTTGGGTACGTTAAACCCTAGTACAACTTGGTATTATGCTACTTTGAATATATTAGGTGATTAACACATTATGACTGAATTTCTATTATACTGGATAGCTCGAAATGACATGCAAGCTGAGAATGGGCAATAATTAACTGATAATGATACATTCAAAACTGTTGCATGTATATCACATACAACTTAAATATCCAGACTAACATATGTAATTCAAGAACTAAACAACTAGTAACTAGGGTTCAGAAATTCATGCCTGAAATGAAGTAATAACATGATAATTTTATTTGGAACATGTAAATAACTAATTCATGATAATCTGGTGATGTTATTGATACCCTAGGTCTAGTTATGATAAAGGAATGAAGAATATAGCTGAAATCTGGAACCCAATAAGTGAAAGAAATCAACTAGTCAAATCTCACATTCATAATGACGCATTTCATGGATAAATCTTTTTATTTCAAGACTAGAACTTACATAACCTTGTTGCATTCGTGAATTATGTTTAATGGCCTCTACTTCTTCTTTGTTTGAATTTTCGATGTTTTGATTAATGAATCGACTTAGGTAAGTTCTAGTAATGTATTAAGCTTAAAATGACAAAACCCGCGTACTTTAGGGTTGAAACGATATAGTTTTTGAATCCAACAAAAAGTGAAAAGCCAAAAAAAAACTAACTAAAATTGTTGATCGACTGACCACGACCATCTTCATAGACCGTGAAAGGAACAACCGACTGTGAACTGGGTCATAGTCTTCACTTGGACTGAAGGTTTAAGGTTCAAACTTCACGGACCCTTCCATGACCCGTGTGAAGAACTACAAACCGTTAAGTTGTTTACTCTTAACTTTGGCGTGTTTCTCTAAGGAACTGGTGAGTATGGCTAATGGTTAATCCTGTTAAAATGCCCCCACGGACCGTGAAAATCCCCTTGGTCCTTACTTAAGAGAGGGGTGTCTGAGGTCTAAGTTGGGGATACTACTATCTCACTTGTCACGAATACCACCACGGTCGATTGTCAAGACCATTTCCCAGGAAGATGATCGTTGTTTGACGCTTTGTCCTGGTGGAGTCAAAGTTAGGACCACATGCAGGTCAACGAGCCGTGGTCCATTTCACAGCCATGAACCCTACCATGGTTCACGTCTTCACATAATTTGTTCAATTTGTTTTAGGTCTAATTTTGACGTGTTACTTTATCTCACTCTTTGGATCATTCATCCTTTAATTAATATTAGATTAGTTGGAATGGAGGGAAAGAACTGCTAACTCTACCAGTAATTAGTAATGACTGAATTTCTAACTTAACTGACTTCCAAAACATGAAGATATGCTGAAAATTCAAGCATAGACTGAAGGAACATGATACGAAGACGAATTCACACATGAATGACTGCAAAGAGTGAAGAGGAACTATTACCTCATGTTGGAGTTGAATCGGGAGGAAAGAGGTGAAAATACTTGGACTTCATGGCTGCGTTTTCTTCCCATGTAACTCCCTATACGGAATGACTCCTCCACATAACTTAGAGTAAAGTGACTTTATTGTTTCTCAACATTCCAACCTCATGATTAAGGATTTCAACTGTTACCTCTTCATAAGTGAGACTATCTTTCACAACCATACTTTCTAAAGGTACAATAGATGCTAGATCACCCATACATTTCTTTAACAACGACATGTGGAAAACTGAATGCACTGCTGCTAGTTCTACTAGAAGTTATACTGTTAATCCACTTTACAAATCTTTTTAAAGATCTTGTACGGGTCTAAATTTCTGGTGTGGAGCTTCCCTTTTTTTCCAAATCTTATCACCCCTTTCATCGGCGACACTTTTAGGAAAACCCATTCATTAACATGGAACTCTAGTTCCCTTCTCCTTATCTCCTTACATGTACATAAAAATTTTCAAGACTCTGGTCTGTCTTAAGTCAATATATAATGAGCGCACTTTCTCTATTGCTTCAAGAACTGAATCTTGCATTATAAAGGCTGATTCACTCACTTTGAACCAAACAACATGAGATATACATATACGCCAATAGAATGTCTCATAAGGGACCATTTGAATGTTGGAATGGTAACTATTATTGTAGGAGAACTTTATAAGAGGAAGGTGATCATCCCAACACCCTTGAAATCGATCACACAAGCTTTTAACCTGTCCTATAAGGTCTGAATGGTACGCTCTGCCTGCCCATCTGTCGTCAGATAAGATGTTGTGCTAAGATTAACAAGAGTACCAAGACCTTTCTTAAAATACCTCCAGAAATGAGGGATAAATAGAGGACCACTATCGAATATGATAAAAAAATTGGACCAATGCAACCTAACTACCTCATTAATGAAAAGCTTGGCATAGTCGTCCATTAAATCTTTAGTCTTTACTGCCAAACAAAATTATGACTTTCTAGCTTTGAATACAATCACCCAAATGGAGTCATGTTGTCTGTGAGTGCGAGGTAAACCTGTAATGAAGTCCATGTTTATCACTTCCCACTTCGAAGTAGGAATATCAATCTCTTGTGTCATACCTCCGGGTTTCTAATTGTCCATCTTAACTTTCTAGCAATTAGGGCACTCAGCCACAAAATCTTCTATATCAATTTTAATACCATTCCACCAATAGATTTACCACTTATCACAGTACTTCTTAAGTGCTCCTAGATGAATAGAATATCTAGAATTATGGGGTTTTTTCAAGAATTTTCTTTCTTAACTCACCAACTTTAGGAACATATAATTGACCCTAATAGTGAAGCACACTATCCCCCCTTTGGGAGAAAACATAAACCTTCTAGTTATGGATTGTACCTGTTAACTCCAGCAATATTTGATCACTATCTTGCTTTTACTTAACCTTCCACTACCAAATAACATTCAGACCTATTCTGAAAGGTTACCCCACCATATGATATATTCATAAGAAGAAATCCTAAGTGAGCAAGTCATTGAACATCCTTTTCTAGATCATTTCATTCTTCCTCAACATGGGATACACCACAAAAATATAGTCTGCTAATAGCATCTGCTACAATGTTCACCTTACCACGATGGTAATGCATACTCATATTATATTCTTTGTTGAATTCTTGTCATCTTCGCTGGTGAAGATTCAATTCTTTATGGGTGTTTTTTAAGGCTCTTATGGTCCATGAACGCATATACGTGAACACCATACAAGTGATGTATGAAAATCATAAATGAAAGCACCACTGCTGCAAGATCGAGGCCATGAGTTGGATTGTTCTACTCATGTACCTTAAGTTGTCTAGAAGAATATGCTATAAACTTACATTGATGCATTAACACGCAACCCCGACATATCTTGGGTAAATCACAATATATCAAATAACTATCTAAACCCTCTAGTAGAGTCAAGACACAAGTTATAGTGAACCTAGTTTTTCAATTCTTGAAAGCTTTTCGCATGATCATCTGACCATTGATGCTTGACCTTTTTCTTAGTCAATTTAGTCAATGGAGATGCTATGGATGATAATCCTTCTATGAACCTTTTGTAACCTTATAGACCCAACAAACATCACATATCGCTAAGAGAGGTAGGTCACTACCATTGTTTGAGTGCCTCAATTTTCTGTGATCCACTTGAATCCCTTCACTAACACTATATTCCTAAGGAAAGCAACTGAATGCAATAAAAACTCACATTTGCTAAATTTAGCGAATAACATACTGTCCTTAAAATTTCATTGAAAAACCAAAAAATGACGTGCATGATCTTCCTTATTCCTAAAATAAATGAGGATATTATACATAACGATGATAACAAAAAACTCCAAATACTCCTTGAACACTCTGTTAATCAAATTCATGAAAGTAACAAGAGCATTTGTTAGTCCAAATTACATTACTATAAATTCATAATGACTATACCAAGGCCCGAAGGTTGTCTTCAGAACGTCACTATATTTGACTTTGAGTTGGTGATACCCTAATACGAGGTCTATCTTTGAGAAATGACTAGTAGCTTAAAGTTGGTAGAAAAAGTCACCAATCCTTGGGCTGGGAACTTATTCTTGATTTAGCCTTATTCACCTTCCTATAATCGACGCACATTCTTATAAATTATATTTATTCTATAAAAATAACACTGGTGCACCCAATGCCAAATACTAGGTACGAAGCCTTTATTTAGAAGGTCTTTCAACTAGTATTTCAATTCCAGAAGCTCTGTTTGAGACATTTTGTAAGGAGGTGTAACACTCTGGAACTTCATGACTCAGTCTAGAGTAACATGATGAACCGATCCTTAAAAAATGTTTCGAAGCCTTTACTACTGTATTGAAACAAAGTAGGATATTTTGAAGAGCCTAAACGTCAAGGGATGACCATGACGTCCAAAAACTAGTGCAATTGAACTAGTAAACATCCTTAGATTTTGGGTAGGTTTGGAAGTGTGGTATGTAGTCTAAAACTTGTAAAAATACTGTGAATAGGTAAAAAAAAATGTATATAAGGTAAAAACATCTAGGTACGACCCCTCTAGGGGCTCTTGACGGGACCGCATCCTTTGCCAAGCAAGCTGCAAAAGCAACATCCAATTGGCCTAGCAGTCCACGTCCCGTACATGGTAAACCATTTAAGAAAATTATGGTCCTCATCACGAACACGTATTGGACTCCAGTGTCTTGAAAATTAATTTTTGAAATCTTGCGAGAATAGCTCCGCAATGAAAACTTGTTTCCGGACGAAAATGTAAAATTTAGAATTAAAGTTTCACTTCACTAAAAGGTCAACTTAAGTGAGGGGTATTTTGGGTCTTTTAGGGGAGGGTTATATATTCATCTTAAATAAGTTTTTCCTCACAAATATCCACTCAAATAAAACACCCAAATCAAAACTAGAAAGCTGTCAATTATTTCTAATTTTTCTGTAAACTCAACCTCCAATGAAGAAGCTTTGAAGCTTTAAACAGGAGACCAAATTCCCAAGTTTTCTAATCACATTGGTGTCTAAAGTATTCGTTAACATATGGTTTCTTTTAATATTGGAATCCCTTACCCCAAAAGGGCCTTTCAAATAGATTTCTAAACTTGCCCAAACTAGGGTTTTTCTGTAATCATAGGTGTTCTTTGAAAAATGAAATTGAGAATCAGTTGTGATCAATTCTAATGAATTAATGTTGTTTAGGTATATATTAATGGTTCATTCTTGTTATTCACTAAAAATTTCCATGGACCCATGTCTTTCCCCAATTTTATGAAAACCTTGAAGTGATATGTGAGTTGTGAGGATGATGAACATGTGGATTGACTACATTGATGTTAATTATGTAATTGCTTCTTTAATTTACCTCGTTTATGTATAGATTATGTATTTATGGTAATGGATGTATAAAGGTTCTTTAAAGGGGAAAGGAGGCATATTGATTGGTTCTTCTTGGATTCAATTATGAAGTATGAGTGTCTTATATATTAATGCTCCTATGTCTAATGTGTGGTTTTGATGTTGATGCTATGTATTCCTCATCCTTAACCCTAAGACACTTGAATTAGCTATGAAGTATACATTCATGTTATGATACGATTATTATATTATTGAAAGTATTACTCATGATTATAATAAATTGTAAGTGAAACGTTTACTTACTTGTATGGGGTTTCTAAAGTGATAGAATTGTTTTCACTTATGATGACCTATGAGTTAATATGATAAGATGCTTACATAGGGGTCTAGAAGAGACTAATGTGAACTTGTACGATGAAATAAGATTAATACTAAATGGAAGAGAATCTTTGCACCTAAAGGGCGTTTGAATGCGATGAAGGTCTCATGTTTATTAAGTCCAGCCTCCCACATGATTTTCTTCACGTCTTGCAAGTCTGAATTCTCAATATATGTGGTGTCTCATGAGATGGAAACTTCAACGTCTAGCAAGTCAAAGTTTATAGTATCAATCTCCTTGACCCTTAACTATGTGCTCACATAGTACTATAGCTTAGTGGATCCACATAGATAGCTATGTATGATTTGTTACACCTTTGGTAAGTGTTAACACTATTTTTTCGGTGTGAAAGGAGAACACTGGATTCCGGGTAGCTTACATGGCTAATGTCGTTATTACACTTATTTCTGTAAAAGTAAAAGTAAATGAACAAGTTAAGTATGTGAAATCCTATTAGGGTTGTCTAAAAGGCTACTACATAGTGTGAGGGAGAATATGAGAATTATGTTACACATGGCACATGTGGGATACTAAGGGATGGCCTTAGTAGTGTTATTGTATAACTAAGTTGATTTTATATTATATAGATCAAATTAGCTATGATCTTATGAATCAAGCATGTTATGATGAAATATGAGGTTGTGTCATATGAATTAAGTGACATAATGTGATACTTAGCTTTGGATGAGATTATGGGGTTCTATTCTTTGCATTGCACAAGTGTTGCTTTTTGTTGCTTGTGTGTTTGGGTTAATATTATGTTTGGTTTATTTATGATGCTCCATATGTGTGTCTGTTAAGGTTATTTGATACTATGCATGGTTTTGACTACATTGTGTTTTTCTCATGCATTGATGATTTTCTTCATAGGAACCATACTCGATGTGGTTTGTACTAACCCATATTTCTACCCTTTTTCTAAACAATGTAGGTTCAGGCCGTTGAGGTATCAAGGTCGCTTTCCTAGAAGACTTGGACTTTTCCCCATGTTTTGGTAGGTCCTCTAGTTGGAGGATGGTGCCACGTATTCTACCTTAGTAGTATTTTGTATTCTCTTAAGACATTCATTTCCTTCCTATTGTTGAAGACATTGTTGTAAGCCCTAGGTGGAAAATATGAATTTCTATAAGGGCTATGCCTGAATTTTCTACTTCATTTTAGATTGTTTGATGTGAGACAAAGTATTAGACTAAAATTTCTATGTATGTGTTATATTTCCTAAAAGATAAGCCTATGTAAGTTTCGTTTCATATGCGAGGAGTCTAAGTAAACTCGATATATGATATGCTAGAGGTCTATATATACCTCAATATGTTAGAAAATTTAATTTTTCCACATTTTTGCCTATGATATGTTATGACGAATAATAAGGGTTTTTCCAAGTCCTCTCCAAGAAATACGACGTCTATTACGTCTAGGGAGTTCTCCATGGTTGTGACAGGAGGAATAGAAATATGCTAGGTATGTAGAAGATATCATTTCCAAAGTCGATTTTCTTTTCGGGAGAAACTTTAGGAAGACTTTATGGAAGTACTTCTAGGAATATATTGACTACACGAGCTGACTCAAGAGTTGGGGTTTTTGAGAATGAATCCTTAAATCCGAACTAGATGATAGACATAAGCTTTAGAAATCATCTTTCTCGCCTTAAGGTAAGAGATGAATCAACCCATAGGCTCTAAGCATATACTCTTTCATTCTAAGATTCTTTTTTTGGAAACTGAAATCGAACAATCCTAGTTCCGAAAACTACTACAGAATATCAAGAATGAAACTAATTCATTCCATGAATGATATCAAAGTATACGATTTCTAACTCTTAAAGATCTGCAGAGATGACTTTTGGAGAGACCGCGACAAGGAAATTTCTCTATACCCTTCTAGATATAACTAGGTCATCGAAGGGAGTAGAGACTGAGAAAGGTTCTATGAGAGTTTGCGGATTTATACTAAATTGGACTTCAATATAAGGAGTTACAAAAGAAAAAGTAGTCGCCTTGATCTAACAATCCGTAAATATAGAGATCAAAGACTCTTAATGTACCAATGACTACATCAAAAGAATCTTCCTGATCCCACAGAGTGTGAAGGCCATACCACCCGATTTGGCGCTTACCACCACATGTACCATGAGTTACCAAACTGAGTCGGGTAACCTGCTACAACTGGTAAAGTTGTAGATTGAGCTATAACTTACTACCTCTTCGACCTTATGTAAAAGAACAATCCTCTAGCCCGTGATCATGTAACACCCCGTAGCCAAAAAAGACCAAAAATTAGTTTTTCCGAAAAATCTACAGGTGCTACCAACGGTGGCATCAACGGGCTGTAGCCTGAACCACAGTACTTCCTGCACAACCATCAATGGGATGAGAAACTCCCGAAAATTTCAACATAGAAAGATTGGTTAAGTCTTGGACGACAGACGGACTTACGGTCCCTAGGTCAAACGACGGTCCGTAGTTCGTGACCATCGATCAAGACTCCCTTCAACCACTCTCTGACAAGAGCTATGGATGACCAGCATGTTTTGTAGGTGGACCTACGGTCCATAGGTCTTGCTATAGGTGGAAAATTTGCATCCATATAAGGGGAAATGCAGTTGGGTCAACTTAAAATGATCATAAGTCTTAGAAAAATAAATTAGGTCTCCCCTGACCTACCCACAGATACATAATTGAATTATCTTTCCATAGACACCGACCTTTCTAAAATCAGACCTCCAAGTAAAAAGTTATGCGCATTTTAGTAAAGGCATGTCGAACAGGCCCTCATGACGGACCCAACAACGGGGCGTCGGGCGTACGACGGACCGTCAATCCTGGCCGTCGTGAGGCCCGACAGCAACCTTCCCAGGGGTCTTTTTGACCTTTCCACTCCGTTTAAACCCTAATTTACGTCATTTTGACCCTAAATCATCAATTTTAGGTCAATTTAAGCCTAGAAACATAATTAAAACATATCCAAGTCAAATCATTAAATTACAGCCCTGAAACATAAGTATTTTTCTGTGGATTTAATCACCAGGTATGGGGGATTTCACTAGTGGGTTCCTTTCACCCATTGTGTCCTTAGTTTCAGTCAGTTCTTGATTCTCTTATCATGATTAAACCTAGGGTTTCTAGAACTTTGATATAACTTCCTGAATTTAATAAATATATGTTCCAAATCAGATTATCATGTTAGAACTCAGATTATCGCATGAATTTCAGAACCCTAGCTTTGTATTTCTTTAGTTCTTGAATTACACATGCTAGGTCATATATTTCAGACACTTCAGATATACATGCCTCAGTTATAAATGCATCTTTACCAGATTAATTGTTGCATTCTCAGTTTGCATGTTTAGTTTTGATCTATCCAGTATTTACAGAAATTTAGATATAATCAGTTAATTTACAAAATTCATTGGGTGTAGCATAATACCAAGTTGGACTAGGGTTTAGCGTTCCCAATAGTCCCAGAACTACAAGACAAGTAGGTTCTAAGTCCCCTCTGTGGGCAATTAGTTTAGCTTTCACGCAATCATGCCTTTATACCTTTGGCGGGGTATATTGGGTCCTCTCGATGGGGCGTATACATCGGACTCCACATTTAGCTCATGTGTTTTTATTATCGGTTATTAGTAGCTCCCACAGTTCAGTCAGACTCTCTGCATTGACCATTTAGCAATATATTCAGTATTCTATTTCAGCATATTATAAATTGGTCATTGTATCCAATTAGCTCAGAAATCAGCACATCACATTCAGATTATTATACTTATTTTTGTGCTTGTTCAGTTATGTTTTATTTAAGCTTTTCTCTATCCTACATGCTCAGTAACTTTCAAGTATTGATGCATATGTGCGCTACATCTTCTCGTGATGTAGGTTCAGGTTCTCAGCATCTAGATATCGCATAGATCGATTTCTCGATCTCCAGTTTAGCAAATTCAGTGGTGAGCCCTCATTTTCCAAGGACAACAGTCATGACTTTCATTTCAATCTTTAGTCATTTAGTATAAGTTTTTGCTAGATTTAGCTGGGTCTTTTCTCAGTATTTCTAGTGTAGTTTAGAGGCTATTTTCATACATAGTTAGATTCAGCTTAGCATTAAGTTAAAATTTCTTTTGTATTAAAACCATTATTTTCAAATATCTCAGTTATATAATATGGGTATTCCCCATCTTTTCATTTTAAGTATGATTTATATTCCGCAACAGTTTATTATCTTTAGTATGCTCATGATCATGCTAGCAGGGTTAGCTTGGGATCACTTCTGGTCCTAGGTTCCTTGTCCGCGTCTAGGGGGTAGCTCGGGGCGTGATAAAACTTTGTATCAGAGAAATAGGTTCAAGAATCCTAAGACGTCTGAAAAAGCCGCACTAAGTAGAGTCCTTTTCATGGGTTTGAAGTGCACCACATCTAAGGTTAGGGAGGCTATAAAATGTTTTAGGAAAAACATCACTTTCTTGTTACTCTTATCGTGCGTAAGGTATGATCTTATTCCACTCGAACTTGATGTTCTACATTTCATATCATGCCTCCTCGTAGAGCTAATGCTAGGAATCTGAATGCCAGGAATGCTAAACGCAACTCCTCCAATCCCAAATCAAGAAGTCTCCAATGCTGAGTTCAGACATGCATTACAGATGTTGGCTCCGAGTATGACCCACCAGAAAAATCGGGTTCATGATCCTATGAATGAAAATAGTGGATCGGCAACAGCAAGGGTCCGTGACATTGTTAGGATGAATCCCCTGAGTTTTTAGGATCGCAAACTAATGAAGATCCTCGGAATTTCTTGGACAAAATCAAGAAGATCTTTGAGGTGATGCAAGTTTCTGGGAATTATCGGGTTGAGTTGGTGCCTTACTAGCTGATAGACGTGTCTCATATCTGTTACACTTAGTGGAAGGAAAATATGGGTGCAAATGCTGCTCCTATTACTTGGGAGTGCTTCAGTGAGACTATTCTCGACATGTTTTTCCCAATAGAAATGAGAGAAGCAAAGGCCCAAGATTTCATGAACTTGAGGCCGGGAAACATGACAGTCCAAGAGTATGGGCTGAAGTTTAACCAACTCTCCAGGTATACTCCTCACATGGTTGCTGACTCCAGGGCTCCAATGAATAAGTTCTTGTATGGAGTATCAGATTTGATGAAAGACAGAGTGCGGAAATGCTATGTTGCTGGGATATATGAACATCTCTAGGCTTATGACTCATGCTCACCAGGTTGAGGGTTATAAGCTTAGGGAACATGCTAAGGAAAACAAGAAGGCTGGGATTGGGAACTATGACAATTCTCAGCAGAAATCGGGTGGTGGAAATCGCTCGCAGTGTCAACAGAAGTTTTCAGCTCCAGCCCCTTCATTAGCTAGTGTTCCATCCTCCGAGAATAGGTATAGTCAAAAGGGCAGAGCACCATGCTTTAAGTCTCACGGAAGTGTTTCAGGCACCAACAGTTACCCCACTTTCCCTAAGTGGTAAGAACCATCCGGGCGTGTGTCTTGCAGTTAAAGAAGGATGTTTTGGATGTGGTTAGTCTAGTCACAGGTTGAGGGATTGTCCTTCTAGACAGGGTCAAGGAGGTTGTAATGGTAGAGCCTACTCTACAAATTCAGTAGCACCAGCAAGTCACCCAAGTCAGCAGGGTAACTCATCCGGTACAGGTGGGGGTCAGCACCAGAATATACTTTATGTTCTTCAGGCTCGCCGGGATTAGGAAGGTTCTCCTGATGTAGTCACTGGTACGTTACGAGTCTTTGAGCTTGATGTTTATGCATTCTTAGATCCAGGGGCTACACTTTCTTTTGTAACTCCTTATATAGTAGTCAAATTCAGTGTCAGTCCAGAAACTCTCTTAGAACCCTTCTCACTCTCTACTCTAGTCGGTGACCTAGTTATAGCTAGACAGGTATACAAAAATTGCCCTATCATTGTCTCTCAGAAAGTCACCTCAGCATATCTAGAATAGTTAGAAATGGTAGACTTCGATGTCATTCCACGCATGGATTGGTTACACTCATGTTATGCCTCAGTCGATTGTAGAACTAGGATTGTTCATTTTAAGTTTCCAGACGAACCAATCTTAGAATGGAAGGGCAGTAGCCTAGCGCCTATGGGTCAATTTATTTCATACCTTAAGGCCAGAAAGATGATATCTAAGGGTTGTCTCTATCATCTAGTTCGGGTTAAGGATTCTAGCCTTGAAACACCATCTCTTAAGTCAGTTACAGTAGTCTTTTAATTTCTAGAAGTATTTGTAAAAGATCTTCCCGGGGTTCCTCTCAAAAGGGAAATTGACATTGGAATTTATATCCTTCCAGATACCCAACCTATTTCTATTACTCCTTACAGAATGGATCCAACAGAGCTTAAGGAATTCAAAGAGCAGTTGAAAGACCTTCTAGATAAGGGTTTCATCAGACCTAGTATTTCACCATGGAGTGCACCAGTATTATTCGTAAAGAAGAAAGATGGTTCTCTCAGAATGTGTATTGACTATAGAAAATTGAACAAGGTCATAATCAAGAATAAGTATCTCATACGCAGGATTGATGACTTGTTTGACCAATGATACGCTCAAAATTTCTTTTCAAATAAGACGTAAAGCGGTTGTGTCAAGTAAATAACCAAACTAATGAGGTTGGGATCGTTCCCACGAGGAAAATAGTTTAGACTTAACTTCAATCTATTTTTACTATTATTCAGTCAATTATTTCCTTGGAAAGCAAAAATGATAAAAGGGGGGTTTCTATTTCTAAATAAATGAAAATAACTAGCGAAATTAAAGGAGACAACTAACATCTTCGAATGTTGGAGTTTAATCAATTAATCAAAGTAACTAGGGTTTACGTGTTCCCAAAAGGTTCATAACTTGATAATTCTAACTATACAATTCTTTCCTAGTATCTTGCATGCAAAATGATAAGTTATGTATTTCAAAATCCTTGGTCCGGCATCTAGAAAATTTCACTCCACACCTTGGTCTGGCTACGTGTGTTGCTATACTAACCCTTACCTTTACCTCATATTAAGCATCGTATCCGATATTTGACTAAGTTATTACCTCATACCATTCAATACTAGCCTATTAGATAGTATACACTAAATCTATGTCGATAATTCTTTTCCTATTATCTACTCCTTCGTCCGGAAAGTAGCATTAAGGCGAGTTCTAACGTCGGCCATCCGTTAAAAGGACTTCTAAGAGAAATATTATCAATACATGCAACACACTATTCTAGAATTGTTATTTTAGTTAGATTTTACCTCATTATTCGCCTATGGTATACACAACCCTTGTTATGGACTTTAGTTACCCATAGTCATAATCACAATATTCAAATATATGATGTAAGAATTCATGCACTTACTCCAATGAGAAAGAGTAAAATTCGAATGTTCGCTTGATTAATAAACAAAAATCACCTACACTCAATTACTGAAATTAATTGAAGAACAAAGAGTCTAACAAAGAGTCTAAAAATATTCAAGGATCTAACCAAATAATCAAGAGTCTAACAAGATAATCCAAAGTCTAACCTCATTATCCAAAGTCTAACCTCAAAAACGAGGTTTTTCGAACTATTTATAAAAAAAATAAAAACCTAATTACATAAGGACTTTATTTGCTGGAAATCTGTCAAAACGAAGTTGGGTCGACGGACCTTGCGATGAATCGTCGTGGTCACGACGAACCGTCATGGACTCCGTCGTCCCATACTTGTGCAATTTCTTCTGCTGCTTTCTTCATTATCCTCGACGGCAGATATGACAGAACGTCACACACAACGGTCCGTCAAAGATCTCCGTTGCAAAAAAATTCAACTCTTGGAATTTGGGTACTGGGACTACTTCTTTGAACTTCATGATGAACTAGTAGGACGGACCGTCATGGCTACGATGGTCCGTCACTAACTCCGTGACCCCACACTTGGTCAGACTTCCCCATCTTCCTTCAGCAGCTACACTATGATGCCACCTACGGACCGTCACGAGCATGACGAACAGTCACAAGCTCCGTAAGTGGTCTCTTCTGCATTTCTTCGCTCAAAAACCTTCGCATTCATCTTTGGATAGATTTCCTGCAAATAAGGAGAAACTTATATAAAAATTAGCACAAAAAGTCTTTTGGACACACTAAACTTAAGGAAAAAGTATTAATAATACTGTGAAACCACGGTATATCAACACCCTCAACTTAAATTCATTGTTTGTCCTCAAGCGACGCACTATGACTCAATACAAAATCTTTGTACAATAGTATCCATGTTTTATCCTTTGCAATCATTTGGCTATCAATCCCGATTAATCTCATCAAATTTATGCATGCTATCACTATTAGGCTTGAATTATGTGCAATCAGACCATGACACAAACTCACCATGGACAAACACATATCCTCTTCAATTTCTCACCGAGGTGCTAATATTTTCGGTACTGCAACTAGTGTCCTCACTTCAAAACAAAATCCTCATTTTTCACACAATGATTTCAGTTTGAGTATAAGGATTACTTTTCAACACTCACTCTCATAACAAATTCACACTCATTCATAACTATTGCCATAAGCTTGCCCTTATTTTCACTGCTTTAAGTTCGCTATACAACACTTAGGATCATGATAGGACTTTCTTAGCTTGTAACACAGGCTCAGGGTCAGGTAGGGTTATTTAGGTATACTTTATTGACTTTTTGCCCTCCTTGACATATCGGCTAAACGTACCATTTTCTATCATTTTATTTTGCCCAGTTTCCCATATTCTTTCACCTTGCTATTTTACCTTTTTTCTTCATTTGTGTAAGTGACTTTCTTCTTTTCTTGCTTGTATTTCTTGTCAATTTTTTAAAACTAATTCTTGAGTCACTTTACTTTTTCTCTTTCTCTCTCTTTGTTCTTTCAACCCCACTTTCCAGAGCATTCCTCATAATATCCACCCTCAACTCATGGCTTTACCATGAGTCAAAGTACACCATACCCAAAGTTGGGTGAGGGCCATAAAAAGTTTGTTTACTGCATTAGCCACCCTCAACTTATGCTTTTGGCATAAGTTGAGTTGCACATGTCCAATGAGGGACAAGGGCCAACACATTATTCCCAGAAAAGATCTGTTGGGGTGAAAAAGAAAGGTCTAATTTATGCTCAAATCATTTGGATCAAAGAAGGATAAATTTCATTTGGTTTTCTTTTATTTAGGCTAAAAATGGGCTATATTGAATAAGGGCCTATGATCCTTTCCTAATTGTCTATTACAGCTTACTTTTTGCAGGACTAACCAGGCAAGTTCTAGCTCAGTACAAATAGTGGACTATTCAAATCTTCCTCACACTCCCTTGACATCTCATCACTCTACCAGATTATTAGACACCTAGTTCAAATTTTAGACTTAGGGTCATGCAGTGGTGTACCTCTATTTCATGCTTAGAGCCACACATTTATCAATTCTTATTCCTAGTCATGCATCATTTTCCATTTTATCAGGATATCATTTTAGCTATCATGCTCCAGAATTAAACTATGTACACAAGATATAGACATGTCTGTTCAACTGAAAAAGCAATCAGTCTCTCGGGGAAAAGGAACACATGCAAGAAAACCACAAAAGAGGATAGGGAATTGGGCTACTCAGACTTCACCCTAGCACTCACCATTTACCCCACCCCCAAAAAAAAGACATGCAATTGTCCCCAATGCATAAAAAAATTGAAATACTAGAGTGGTAGGTGAAGCAAACCTGGGGCGCAAAGCGCCGACAATTAGCACGGACCGTTGTGATTATGATGGTCCGTCGTCGATTCCCGTCGTGGGACACTAGAAAAAAATGGAGACCCCTAGGAGAGGGTCTCTGACCGTCATGACGGTTATGCAGGATGGACCGTCGAGAGTATGACGGTCCGTCGTAGATGTCCGTTGGAGGACACTTCAAAAACGTGAGAGACCTTTAGGAATAGGGTGTCTGACAACCAGAACGGTTGTGCAGGACGGAACATCGTGGGAACAACGGTCCGTCGCATGTGTCCGTTGGTGACTGTTGCAGAGTGATTTTCTGCAGAATTTCCTGGTGATGTGCCTGCAAATTTAAAACCCATTAGTAGAAAATGCTACCATTACTAGAAAGAAAAAAACTATAAGTATTGGGTTGCCTCCCAAAAAGCACATGATTTAACGTCGCGGCACGACTGAGGACACTTGATTACTCAGCCTTCATCAAGATGGTATGCCTCTATCCCTTCATTAACCGATGCAGTATGCCCAAAATAGAGATTTATTCGTTCTGTATTCACCTTAAACCGCACTCCCTCCTTGGTTTTTAACTCGACTGCTCCATGAGGGAATACTTGGGTAATAAAGTAAGGGCCAGTCCGTTTGGAATTGAGCTTGCCCGTAATCCAATGCAACCTTGAACTGTCTACAAGCACCAAATCCCCAACCATAGACTTTTGTTTTTCACTTTTTTGTTCATTCTCCTTCTTCATCTTTTCTTTGTGGGATATGGCGGATATCGATTGGAGCTCACCACTCTGCCTCATGGACCTACAAATGTTGAAGGTCGCTTCTTCACTGTTCAACCGAAATTTCATTTGACCCTTTTCCATATCAACAAAGGCTCTACCTATAGCAAGGAATGGCCTCCCAAGAATAATAGGAACTTCAAAATCGACTTCACAATCAAGAATAACAAAATCTGCCGGAAATATAAATGACTCCACTTCTACTAGCACATCATGGAGTATCCCTATAGGGCTTTCACTGTTCGATCAGCCATCAGTAGCCGCATAGCAGTGGGTTTGGGTCACCCAAACCCTACTTCTTTTAAATCGAGAGGGGCATGAGATTTATGCTTGCCCCCAGATCAAATAATGCTTTCGCAAAATGTAATGACCCGACTGTACAAGGAATAGTGAACGCACCCGGATCTTCTTTCTTTTGTACAAGAGATCTTGTAGCAATAGCACTACAATGCTGCAGTCTATCATCATCCTCGAAAGTGACCGATCTTTTCTTTGTAACCAAATCTTTCATAAACTTGGCATAACCGGGCATTTGTTCTAGAGCTTCTACCAAAGAGACATTGATAGAAAGCTGCTTCAACATTGTTATAAAACGCCGATATTTACCATCCTCGGTCTTTTTCACTAATCTCTGAAGGAAGGGTGGTGGTGGTCTAGGCATGGGAATTACCTTCATAAGGACGTCTGCATCTTTTCCAGTTCTCTCTTCTGCTTCACCACTACCCTTTACCACCTTATCATCATCATTTCTCACCTTTTCCTCATTAGACTGCATAGGTGGGTCAATGGTTTGCTTACCACCCCGACTAGTGATTGCCATACAGTGTGCATCATTTTTCAGATTTTGGACAGTGTTGCTAGGAAGAGTGCGCGGTTGCCATGTGTTCACAGTCCCAGATAATTGGGCCATTTGAAACTCGATCTGCTCAATCGATATTGCATGTGTATCGACTTTTTGCCCAATACTTTCTAAATCACACCTTAACTCTTTAATGTGCTCATCACTAGCATCGAACCTCCTCATCATTTGGTGCAACATATCCTCAACTCGCGCCATACTATCTCCACCATCCCTAGGAGTAACTTTACAATTTTGAGGAGGGACATAGGGCCCATTCCTATCATTGCTTTTATCGTAGTTACCCCTGTTGAAGTTGTTGTCGCGATTGTAGTTTCCATCTCGGACATAATGACCCTCACGATTATAGTTACTGTAGATTTGACCTTGGTTCCCTTGACCTTCGGCGCTCGGTTGGAAACCCCCGGTCTGCTCATTTACTGCATAGGAGTCGTCTGCATAATAGCATTCATCATTAGGTGGTGGTGGTTTAGGCAAGTAGTTAACTGCATTTATGTTTTCTGCACCCCCAATGATATGTTTTAGTACCAACCCAAGCTTAGTTCTCATCTGAGCCATTTCTTCACGAATCTCATCTGTGGCTGGGTTGTGAGTGGACTGCACTGCGAAGGTATTTCTCCCGGTATCTGACTTCCTAGTACTCCAAGCTTTATTATTCCGGGATATTTTCTCTAATTTTTCAGCAATCTTAGCATAAGGACACTCCATATAAGATCCACCTGCTATAGAGTCCAACACCGCTTTAATATTATCATCTTGTCCTCGATAGAAGTATTCGTTCAGTGACTCATCATCTATACGGTGATTTGGTGACACTTCACGAGAACGAGGTTAATCTATCCCAAGAACTACTAACTGACTTTCCTTGTAGTGCCACAAAGTTTTTCACTCTGTCTTTGTGGTTTAGTTTCTTGGAGACCAGATAGTAGCGTGCAAAGAAAACACCCCTTAGTTCGTTCCAAGTGAAAATTGAGTTGTACGGGAGCATAGTGAACCATATAGCAGCCTCTCCCGTCAGTGAGAGAGGAAACACTCTGAGCCCTATTACATCCAAGTCCAAGTCAGGCCTCCCTACACAGCTTTTACACACTGCCCTTACCTTATCTATATGGGCATGTGGATCCTCAGAAGGTAGCCCCAAAAACAAACCTCTGGCAGTGAACATTTGCATCAGTCTACTAGTTACCACAAAGGTGTGGCCTGGTGGTAGAGGAGGCAAGACAAGTGGCCCATCGGAGTCTGCTATGTTATCATAGCCTCTGTAGTATGCTTGGGGCCTTGAGCGGGATTTTGTCCCCTCTATTGGTGTTCACCCGGGGCATCGGGTAACAACTGACCATGAACATCAACCGGAGCTGGGATGTTCTGGTTTGGATCATCATTATTAATTCCCAAGTTTCGATTCATGTTGCGTAGTGTACTCTCTAATTCGTGATCGTAGGGAAACAAGGGTTCTCTTCCTCTCCGTGTATTTGGCATACAAAGAGGGTGGTTCTGCACGAATCCAAACAATAAAACAAAGTAAAATCAAGAAAATATCAACTAAACTATAGTAATAATTTAAGTTAATCTAAAAGCTACTTTCCCCGGCAACGGCGCCAAAATTTGATACGCTCAAACTAACTTCTCAAATAAGAAGTACAACGGTCGGGTCAAGTAAATAACCCAACTAATGAGGTTGGGATCGTTCCCACGAGGAAAATAGTTTAGACGTAAATTCAATCAATTATTACTATTGTTCAGTTAATTACTTCCTTGGAAAGCAAAAATGATAAAAGGGGGGTTTCTATTTCTAAATAAATGAAAATAACTAATAAAATTAATGGAGACAACTAACAGCTTCGAATGTTGGAGTTTAATCAATTAACAAAGTAACTAGGGTTTTTGTGTTCCCCACAGGTTCATAACTTGATAATTATAACTATAACAATTCTTTCCTAGTATCTTGCATGCAAAGTGATAAGTTATGTATTTCTAAATCCTTAGTCCGGCATTTAGAAAATTTCACTCCGCACCTTGGTCCGGCTACGTGTGTTGCTATACTAACCCTTACCTTTACCTCATATTAAGCATCGTATTCGATATTTGACTAAGTTATTACCTCGTACCAATCAATACTAGCCTATTAGATAGTATACACTAAATCTATGTTGATAATTCTTTTCCTATTATCTACCTCCTTGGTCCGGCAAGTAGCATTAAGATGAGTTCTAACGTCGGCCATCCGTTAAAAAGACTTCTAAGCGAAAGAATTATCAAGACATGCAAGACACTATTCTAGAATTGTTATTTTTGTTAGATTTTACCTCATTATTCGCCTATGGTTCCCACAACCCTAGTTATGGAGTTTAGTTACCCATAGTCAAAATCACAATATTCAAATATATGATATAAGAATTCAAGCAATTACTTCAATGAGAAACAGTAAAATCCGAAAGTTTGCTTGATTAATCAACAAAAATCACCAACAATCAATTACTGAAATTAATTGAAGAACAAAGAGTCTAACAAAGAGTCTAAAAATAATACAGGGTCTAACCAAATAATCCAAAGTGTAACAAGATAATCCAAAGTCTAACCTCATAATACAAAGTCTAACCTCAAAAACGAGGTTTTTCGAACTATTTATAAAATAATAAAAACCTAATTACATAAGGACTCTATTTGGTGGAAATCTATCAAAATGCAGCTGGGTCGACGGACCTCGCGATGGATCGTCGTGGTCACGACGAACCGTTATGGACTCCGTCGTCCCATACTTGTGGAATTTCTTCTGCTGCTATCTTCAATATCCTCGACGGCAGATATGACGGATCGTCACAGGCACAACGGTCCGTTGAGGATCTCTGTTGCAAAACACTTCTACTCTTGGAGTTTGGGTACTAGGACTACTTCTCTGACCTTCATGACTAACTCCGTAACCCCACACTTGGTCAGACTTCCCCATCTTCCTTCAGCAGCTGCACAACGATGCCACCTACGAACCGTCACGAGTATGACGGACCGTCACAAGCTCCGTAGGTGGTCTCTTCTGCGTTTCTTCGCTCAAAAACCTCCACATTCATCTTTGGACAGATTTCATGTAAATAAGGAGAAACTTCTATAAAAATTAGCACAAAAAGGCTTTTGGACACATTAAACTTAAGGAAAAAGTATTAATAATACCGTGAAACCACGTTATATCAACCAACTTCAGGGTGCTAGTCATTTCTCAAAGATAGACCTCTGATCGAGTTATCATCAACTTAGAGTCAGAGATGGTGACATTTCAAAAATAGCCCTCAGAACTCGGTATGGTCATTATGAATTTGTAGTTATGTCGTTTGGAATAACCAATGCTCCTACAACTTTCATGGATTTGATGAGCAGAGTGTTCAAATAGTACATAGACTTGTTCGTTATCGTCTTCATTGATGATATACTCATTTACTCTAGGAGTGAGGAACAACATGCAAGTCATTTTAGAGTTGTTCTCCAGACTCTCAAACATCACCAGTAATTTGCTAAGTTTAGTAAATGTGGGTTTTGGTTGTAATCCGTCGCTTTCCTTAGTCACATTATATCTAGAAAAGGGATTCGCGTGATTCACAAAAGATAGAAGCAGTGATAAAATGGCCCAGACCTACCTTTGCTACAGATATCAGAAGTTTCTTAGTCTAGCAGGTTATTATAGAAGGTTTGTGGAAGGATTTTCATCCATAGCCTCACCGTTGACTAGGTTGACTCAGAAAATGGTCAAGTTCCAATGGTCAAATGATTGTGAGAAAATCTTCTCATAATTGACAACTAGATTGACTACAGCTCCTGTCTTGACTCTACCAGAGGGTTCAGATTGTTATGTGATCTATTGCGATGCATCCAGAGTTGGCCTTGGTTGTGTTGATGCAAAGAGATGAGGTTATATCTTATGACTCTAGAAAGCTAAAGGTGCGTGAGAAGAGCTATCCAACTCATGACCTCGAGCTTGCAGCAGTGGTGTTTGCACTCAAGATATGGACAAACAACTTGTATGGTGTTCATGTAGATGTGTTCACCGATCATAAGAGCCTTCAGTAGGTGTTCACCCGGAAACAATTGAATCTTCGCCAAAGAAGATGGCTTGAGTTCCTTAAGGATTATGATATGAGTGTGAATTATCATCTTTGAAAGGAGAATGTAGTGGCCGATGCTCTTAGTAGATTATCTATGGGCAGTGTAGCCCATGTTGAGGAAAAAAGAAAGGATCCAGTGAACTATGTTCACAGGCTTGCTCAATTGGGACTTCACCTTATGAGCATATCAGACAGCGGTGTAACAGTTCAGAATGGGGCAGAATCATCTTTGGTAGCGGAGGTTATGGAAAAGCAAGAGAGTGATTTGATGTTGCTTGAACTAAAGGGTGTAGTCAACAAAAAAAGAGTGGAGGTTTTCTTCCAAGAGGGAGATGGTGTAGTTCGCTACCAAGGTAGATTGTGTGTTCCTGTTGTGGGAGAGTTGAGGCAACATATTCTTGCAGAAGCTCATAACTCAAGGTATTCTATTTATCCAGGTGCCACTAAGATGTACCGCGATCTGCAGGAAGTCTATTGGTGGAATTGCATGAACATGACTCAATTTGGGTGATAGTTGATATGATGACTAAGTCTTCTCGCTTTTTGGCGGTCAAGACTACATATTCGGTAGAGGGCTATGAGAAGCTTTACCTTACTGAAATTGTGACGTTGCATTGGGTTCCTTTGTCTATCATCTCAGATAGAGGTCCTCAGTTTACCTCTCATTTCTGGAAGTCATTACAAAAAGGTCTTTGTACTCAAGTTAACCTTAATACAACATTTCATCCACAGACGGATGGGCAGGAGAAGCATACCATTCAGACCTTAGAGGATATGTTGAGAGCTTGTGTGATTGATTTCAAAGGTAGTTGGGATGATCACCTTCCTCTTATTGAGTTTGCCTACAATAATAGCTACCATTCAAGTATTCAGATGGCCCCTTATGAGGCTTTATATGGGTGTAGATATTGATCTCATATTTGGTTGGTTTGAAGTAGGTGAAACAACTTTGATAGGGCTAGATTCAGTCTTTTATGCTATGGAGAAAGTGAAACTCATTAGAGATAGACTTAAGACAGCCCAAAGTCGTCAGAAATCTTATGCAGATGTAAGGAGAATGGAACTAGAGTTCCAAGTTGATGATTGGGTTTTTCTGAAAGTCTCACCTATGAAAGGGGTGATTAGATTTAGAAAGAAAGGGAGGCTCAGTCCTAGATATGAAGGCCCTTACAAGATCTTGAAAAGGATTGACAAGGTGTCATATGAGTTAGAGTATCCAGCAAAATTAGCAGCAATGCATCCGGTCTTCCACATCTCACTCTTGAAGAAGTTCGTGATTGACCAAGATTCTATAGTGCCATTAGAGAGTGTGGCAGTGAAAGATAGTCTTTGTTATGAGGATGTCCAGTTGAGATTCTTGATCGTCAGGCTAGAAGGTTGAGAAACAAAGAAGTCAATTCAGTCAAGGTTTTGTGGAGGAGTCAGTCCATAGAGGGAGCTTCTTGGGAAGCAGAAACAGCCATGAAAGTCAAGTATCCTTAACTTTTTCCTTCCGATTCCACTCAATCTTGAGGTAATAGTTCCTTTTCAGTATTACAGTCATTCATGCGTAAATTCAATTTTTGAATCATGTTCCCTCAGTTTGTACTTTCATTTTTAGCGTAATTGCATGAACTCAGAACACAGTTTTCAGTGTTTAGTAGTGGGGTTTGCATCTCTCTCCCTCTATTTCAGCTAGTTTAGTCTTCATTCGAGGACAAATGTTCCCAAGGGGGAGATAATGTAACACCCCGTAGCTAAAACAGACCAAAAATTAGTTTTTTAGAATAATCTGCAAGTTCTACAAACGGTGAAATCGACGGACCATATTCCATCCTGCACAACCGTCGATGGGATCAAAACTCCCAAAAATTTCAGCCTAGAAAGATTGGTTATCTCTTGGACAACGGACAGACTCACGGTCCGTAGATCAAACGACGGTCCGTAGTCCGTAACCGTCGATCAAGACTCCCTTCAACCACTCTTTGACAAGAGCTATGGATTACCAACATGGTTTGTAGGTGGAAAATTTGCAGCCACTTAAGGGGAAATGCAGTTGCGTCAACTTAAAATAATCATTACTGTTAGCACAAAATGAATTAGGTCTCCCATGATCTACCCGAATATAGATATTTGAATTATCTTTCCATATCCACCGACCTTGCTAAATTAGACCTCTGAGTAAAAAGTTATGCTCATTTTAGTGAAGGCTTGTCGAACAGGCCCTCGCGATGGACCCAACGACGGCACGTCGAGCGCACAACGGACCGTCAATCTTGGCCGTCATGAGGCCCAACAACAACCTTCAAAGGGATCTTTTTGACATTTACCACTCCGTTTAAACCCTAAGTTACGTCGTTTTTACCCTAAATCATCAGATTTTTGTTAATTTAAGCCTAGAAACATAATTATAACATATCCAAGTCAAAGCATTAAATCAAAACTTAGAAAATAGAAGCAAGAAAGGAGAAAAAAGCTCAAGAACCCTTGTTCAAGAACGCCACAAGCTGCAGAAGTTCCAGCCCCGAAACATATGTATTTTTCCGTGGATTTCATCACCAGGTATGGGGGATTTCACTAGTGGGTTCCTTTCAATCATTGGGTCCTTAGTTTCAGTCAGTTCTTGATTATCTTATCAGGATTAAACCTAGGATTTCTATGACTTTGATATAACTTCATGAATTTATTAAATATATGTTCCAAATCAGATTATCATGTTATTACTCAGATTATCGCATGAATTTTAGAACCCTAGCTTTGTATTTCTTTAGTTCTTGAATTACACATTCTAGGTCATATGTTTCAGACACTTCAGATATACATGCCTCAGTTATAAATGCATAATTACAAGATTAATTGTTGCATTCTCCGTTTGCATTTTAAGTTTCGAGCTATCCAGTATTTACACATATTCATCTAATCAGTTAATTTAAAGAATTCATTGGGAGTAGCATAATACCTAGTTGGACTAAGGTTTAGCGTACCCAATAGTCGCAGAACCACTTGCCAAGTAGGTTGTATGTCTCCTCTGTAGGAAATCAGTTTAGTGATCACGCTAACATGCCTTTATACCTTTGGCAAGGTATATGGGGTCCTCTTGATGGGGCGTATAAATCGGACTCCATATTTAGCTCATGTGGTTTTATTATCGGTTATTACTAGCTCCCACAGTTCAATCAAACTCTCTGCATTGACCATTTATCAGTATATTCATTATTCAGTTTCAACATGTTATAAATTGGCCATTGCATCTAATTAGCTATGAAATTAGCACATCATATTCAAATTGTTATACTTGTTTTTGTGCTTGTTCAGTTATGCTTTATTTCAGCTTTAATCTATTCTACATGCTCAGTACCTTTCTTGTACTGATGCATACGTTCTCTACATCTTCTCGTGATGTAGGTTCAGGTTCTCAGCATCCAGATCATGTATAGATCGATTTCTCGATCTCCAATTCAGCAGATTCGGTGGTGAGTCCTCATTCTCCGAGGAAAACAATCATGAGTTTCATTTTAGTCTTTAGTCATTTAGTTTATGTTTTTGCCAGATTTAGCTGAGGCTTGTCCCAATATTTCTAGTCTAGTTTATAGGCTATTTTCTGACATAGTTAGATTCAGCTCATTATTGAGTTAATATTTCTTTTGTATTAAAATCATTGTTTTCAAATATCTCAATTATATAATATGGGTACTCCACATATTTTCATTTTAAGTATGATTTAGCTTCGGCAACAGTTTATTATCTTTTGTATGCTCATGATCATGCCAGCAGGGCTAGCTTGGGATCACTTGTGATCCTAGGTTCCGTGTCCCCGCCTCGGGGGTAGCTCGGGTCGTGACAGATCATACCCAAAGAATCCTTCCTTTCAAGCAAAATATACGACTGGATTGTTCTTACTACATTTTGGGAAATTTTGGTAGTAACTAGTGTATTAAAAACTACCTTGAGTCTTAGAGCCTGATTACCTTCCTTTCTGATCATTATAGAACTTAAAGGAAGGTAAAACAGCTGATAAACTGTACTACCATCAATTTCCACCACCTAATTTCTGTTGAAAATAGTTATAATTACATGTTCTTCCTTTTTTATTCTCCTTACCGTGTTCCCTAAGCTTAGCACCGTCAACCTGTTCAGCATGATTCATGGGCCTAGAAATGATCATATCGCGCAGCAACATCCTATCCTGCATTTTATATTTACTAAGGCTAGCACTCCATAAAGAAATTTATTCATCTGAGCTCTAGAATCAGCGACCATGTGAGGAGCCTACCTAGAAAGTTGGGTAAACTTGGTCCTATTCTATTGGACTATGATGTTACCTTGCCTGAAGTTCTTAATTCTATGTTTCTTCCCTCCCTTAGCTTTCTTGGAAAAACATAATCCAGAAAGGTCTCACTAAAGCAATCCCAAGTATTAGAAGTTGCATATGTATCAATGTTTTCCTTCTACTCAGTATACCAGATATACTATACATCCTTCAGTTGATACAATGCTCTAACTCTACCCGATAATTCAAACTTACTGGTATCACTTGAAAGATCTTCTTGACATAATCAATGATGTTTTGGGGATCATCATCAATGTACGATTCTAGAAGATACATCGTAAAAATCTCTCACTATAGCTGCAGCTGACCCAACTTTAACATTTGCGTGAACTAGAATCCATTGTTTGATCTTGTTGGGAACACTCTAATCCAACATATGAATGACGTTCCAGAACTCTACATTCGACACTTCTTGATCAGCGACTGGAGGAGATACTTTTACAGTCCTTACATTCATATTCCTAGCGTTAGCTTATGAGAAGGAACAATTTGTAATGCATAACGAAGGAATTAGAATGAGAAGTTGGATCATACCTCACACATGATAACAGTAATAAGAAAAAGAATAATGGGGAATCCGCATATACTAAACCCAATATATGAAAAATTAAGAGTTTAATACAAGAGAAATATCAAACTCAAATACTAAGTTAATCTAACAATGTATGAAAATAAGCCTCTAAAATAAATAGAAATTTTGGGTCAGGCCCCAAATAGATCTAGAGAAAATTAAAGTAACAGATTGAAATAATGAAATAATAACATGACAATTGTCCTCGAAGAATTACGACACACAACTAATGCTTCTTAATAGGAGATCGGGAACCAATCTATGTGTGACGTAACAGCTGGAGACCTGAACCTACATCATAGGAAGATGTAGCGCAGATTATGCGTTAGTAAATGAAAGGTACTTAGCATGAAGGATAGAGTAAAACTGAAATAACATATAAGAGAACAAAACAAAAAAGTATAACATGTACATAATATAGATACTTGATATAGAGAGAACTGAATGCAATGACCAATGCATAACTTGCTGAAACTAAATACTGATTATACTAAAATGTGGTCAATGCAATGGAGACTGACTGAACTATGGGAGTTATTAATAAGTAATAATGAAATCACATGAGCTAAATGTGTATTCGATGTATCTACCCCATTGAGAGGACCTAATATACCCTTCTAGAGGTATAAATGCATGATGGCATGATAAATGTAATGATGCCCATAGAGGGGACTTGCAAGCTATGTGGCTAGTTGTTCTGGGAATATTTCAGTACGTTGAATCCTAGTCAAACTAGTTATTATATTACTCCCAATATATTAAGTGATCAACACATTATTACCAAAATTTTGTATTATAAGATGCAAACTGATAATGCGCAATAATATATTAATACTGACATTTTCAAAATTGAGGCATATATATCTAAAATAACTTAAACGTATGGCGTAACATATGTAATTCAAGAACTAAATAACTACATAACTAGGGTTAAGAAATTGATGCAAGAAATGATGTAATAACATGATAATCTTATTTGGAAAGTGTAAATAACTAATTCATGATGATGTGTTGAAGGTATATAAACTTTATGTCTTGTTATAATAAGGGAATCAAGAATTTGACTTAAACTAGGGACCCTATAGACGAAAGGAAGCCACTAGCGAAATCACACATACCCTGTGACGAATTTTATAGAGAAATCTTTCCATTTTAGAGCTAAAACTAATGTGATCTTGCCGCATTATTGAATTGGGTTTACTCGCCTCTTTCTGGTTCTTCTCTTATACTTTTGTATGTTTTTATCAACGATTTGACTTGTCTAAGTTTTAGATATGTTTCTATGCTAAAACAAATAAAACTGACATAGTATAAGGTTATAATAACTTAGTTTAGGTGTCCAACAAATAGGGGAAAAGACAGAAAAACCTCGACTCAAAATGTTGACAGGATGACCACGACGCCAATCATGGATCGTGAAAGGGACAAAAGACCAGGAAGAGGGTCGTGGTCTTCACTTTGATTGAATGTATGAGGGTCTAACTTCACGGACCCTTCCACGGCCCGTGTGATGGACCACCGACCGTGAAGGTTTTCGTCGTCTTCACTTGGACATTAGGGTTTAAGGGACTGGCGAGTGGAGGCTACTAGTTAAGCTTTCCTGGATTCTCCCATGGCCCATTGTGAGGACCACATACCGTGTAGGTCCCGTGGTCCTTACTATGGCGAGGAGTGTTTAAGAGATAGGCTTGGGATGATACTACCTCACTCTTCATGGACAACTCCATGGTGTGTTTTCAGAACCTCAGGACCAACAATAATGTTATGTTTTTTAGATAAAGATAAAATTTGAAACATCTAACAATCCAAAACAATTGTAACAATCCAAAGTACACCCTAGTCATTACCGGTGTCGTCCTCTTCGAAGAGGACTAAGACAAGCCCTTAGCGTACGAAATAGCACATCATAGGTCAAACATGCGGAAATATTTAAAACTCTTATATATATATATATATATATATATATAT